>NC_037668.1:106460082-106760082 GCF_003255815.1 Theropithecus gelada
AAAAAAAAAAAAAAAAAAAAAAAAAAGAAACTGCATCACCTAGTGTGCAAAATAACCAGCTAGCATCATGATGACAGGATCAAATTCACAATAATAATACTAACCTTAAATGTAAATGGGCTAAATGCCCCAGTTAGAAGACACAGATAGGCAAATTGGATAAAAAGTCAAGACCCATCAGTGTGCTGTTTTCAGGAGACCCATCTCATGTGCAAAGACATAGGCTCATAGAAACATAGGCTCAAAATAAAGGGATGGAGGAAAATTTGTCAAGCAAATAGAAATCCAAAAAAAGCAGAGGTTGCAATTCTAGTGTCTGAAAAAACAGACTTTAAGCCAACAAAGATCAAAAAAGACAAGAAAGACATTATATAAAAGTAAAGTGAACAATGCAACAAGAGGAGCTAACTATTCTAAATACATAGGCACCCAATGCAAGAACACCCAGATTCATAAAACAAGTTCTTAGAGACCTACAAAGACTTAGACTGTGATGCAATAATAGTAGGAGACTTTAATATCCCACCTTGAACTCAGCTCTGAACCAAGTGGACCTAATAGATATCTACAGAACTTTCCACCCCAAATCAATAGCATATACATTCTTCTCAGTGCCACATGGCACTTATTCTAAAATCAACCACATAATTGGTAGTAAAACACTCCTCAGCAAATGCAAAAGAACTGAAATAATAACAAACAGTCTCTCAGACTACAGTGCGATCAAATTCGAACTCAGGATTAAGAAACTCACTCAAAACCACACAATTACATGGAAATGGAGCAACCTTCTCCTGAATGACTCCTGGGTAAATAATGAAATTAAGGGAGAAATCAAGAAGTTCTTTGAAACTAATTAAAACAAAGAGAAAATGTACCAGAATTTCTGGGACACAGCCAAAGCAGTGTTAAGATGGAAATTTGTAGCACTAAATGCCCACATCAGAAAGCTAGAAAGATCTCAAATTAACACCCTGACATCACAATTTAAAAAAGCTAGAGAGGCAAGAGCAAACTAATTAAAAAAGCTAGGACAAGACAAGAAACAACTAAGATCAGAGCAGAATTGAAGTAGATAGAGACAGAAAGAAGCTCCAAAAAATCAATGAATCCTGGAGCTGTTTTTTTTGAAAAAGTTAACAAAATACATAGATCACTAGCTAGACTAATAAAGAAGAAAAAGGAGAAAAATCAAATAGACACTGTAAAAAATGATAAAGGGAATATCACCAGTGACCCCACAGAAATACAAACTACCATCAGAGAATACTATAATCACCTCTATGCAAATAAAATAGAAAGTCTAGAAGAAATAGACAAATTTCTGGTTAGACAGTAGGTGCCGCCCATGGAGGGTGAACAAAAGCAGAGTGGGGCCTTGTCTCACCAGAGAAGCACAAGGGCTAATATCCAGAACCTACAAAGAACCCCAACAAATTTACAAGAAAAAAACAACCCCATCAAAAAGTGGGCGAAGGATATGAACAGACACTTCTCAAAAGAAGATATGTATGCAGCCAACACACACATGAAAAAATGCTCATCATCACTCGCCATCAGAGAAATGCAAATCAAAACCACAATGAGATACCATCTCACACCAGCTAGAATGGCAATCATTAAAAAGTCAAGAAACAACAGGTGCTGGAGAGGATGTGGAGAAATAGGAACACTTTTACACTGTTGGTGAGACTGTAAACTAGTTCAACCACTGTGGAAGACAGTGTGGTGATTCCTCAAGGATCTAGAACTAGAAATACCATTTGACCCAACAATCCCATTACTGGGTATATACCCAAAGGATTATAAATCATGCTGCTATAAAGACACATGCACAAGTATGTTTATTGAAGCACTATTCACAATAGCAAAGACTTGGAACCAACCCAAATGTCCATCAGTGACAGAATGGATTAAGAAAATGTGGCACATATACACCATGGAATACTGTGCAGCCATAACAAAGGATGAGTTCATGTCCTTTGCAGGGACATGGATGAAGCTGGAAACCATCATTCTCAGCAAACTAACACAAGAACAGAAAACCAAACACCGCATGTTCTCACTCATAAGTGGGAGTTGAACAATATGAACACATGGACACAGGGGAGTGGAACACCACACATCAGGGCCTGTTGGGGCGTGGGAAGCTTGGGAATGGATAGCTTTAGGAGAAATACCTAATGTAGATGACAGGTTGACCACCATGGCACAAGTATACCTATCTAACAAACCTGCATGTTCTGCATATGTACCTCAGAACTTAAATAATAATAATAATAATAAAAGTAAAATAAAATATTAATGGCCTTCAAAGAAAAAAAAAGGCAAGAAACAATAGATACTGGCTAGGCTGTGGTGAAATAGGAATGCTTTTACGCTGTTGGTGGGAATGTAAATTAGTTCAATCATTATGGAAGACAGTATGGTGATTCCTCAAGGATCTAGAACCAGAAATAACATTTGATCCAGCAATCTCATTACTGGGTATATACCCAAAGGATTACAATCCATTCTACTATGAAAACACATGCACATGTATGTTTACTGCAGCACTATTTACAATAGCAAAGTCACAGAACCAACCCAAATGCCCATCAATGATAGACTGAATAAAGAAAATGTGGTACATATACGCCATGGAATACTATACAGCCATAAAAAGGAATGAGATCATGTCCTTTGCAGGGACATGGATGAACTTGGAAGCTACCCTCAGCAAACTAGCACAGGAACAGAAAACCAAACACCTCATGTTTTCACTTATAAATGAGAGTTGAGCAATGAGAACACATGGACACAGGGAGGGGAACAACATGCACCAGGGCCTGTTAGTGGGTGGGGGGCAGGCGCAGGGAACTTAGAGGACAGGTCAATAGGTGCAAAAATTACATGTTTTTTAAAAAAGAAAAAAATTATATATGCACTCACATATTTTAAAAAAGGAAAGAATAGTACTCTGTGTTATATTTTCAGTGTAGCTTGTCACATAATTGTTCCTTGGATACTGGCCATTCATGTATAATATTTCTCTAGTAACCAGGTTATCTAACCAAAATGTTTAATTCCCTCACCATAATTGAGTAACAGTTTAGTTTACAAGTTATGATCGTATCATTTTTTAAAATTTCAATATCTACCACAGGGGAAACCTGCAATCATTCTTTTCTACAGTTAATGGCTAATTTATTTTATCCCACTTTTTCATTTTTTGATCCCTTCCAATTTCCAGGAATTTAGGGGTTCCTTCTGATTTTAGAATGGAGAAACAGAGTTCATTTCCATGTGGTACTGATTTTTCACATAGGTAGTAGCAACATTTTACTACAATAAAAAGAGCAAAAGTCAGCAATAGATTCACATAAGTGTTTAGCTAGAAAAATGAGACACAGCTAATGGGTATGTGTCGAAGCAATATTAGATAAAAGCAATTACAGAATAAAATGGTTCAAATCATAATTCCTAATGAAAAAATAGATTACTTCATCATAAATGTATCTCCACGAAATTTATTAGATGCACATCTCTTGGAGTATACATATCACTATAAATTCTCTCTCCAGTGGACTTCTAAAATCACTGAAATGTTACTAATCCCTTATCTGCCGGTGTTGTTCAAGAAGGCATCTCACCCCTTTTCCTTTTCACATTCCTTAAAAAGC
Source organism: Theropithecus gelada (assembly GCF_003255815.1). NCBI lineage: Eukaryota > Metazoa > Chordata > Mammalia > Primates > Cercopithecidae > Theropithecus > Theropithecus gelada. Next base: position 106,463,745 of record NC_037668.1, read on the forward strand.
TGGAAACAGTCCCAGTCCTCTGTGTGACAGTGAACCCTAAGGCTGCGAGTGTTTTCATTTACGGGGCTTGAATACCTGTTTTTAACTCCCTAGAGATAGTTGCCACAAAATTCTCCCTCAAACACACAACCTCTTTCTACCTGGTTTCTTTATGCGTTTCGAGCTGGACTTGGAATGAATTGTCTGCAAGCCACCATCTGACAGCCTAACACACCATCTTAGGGTTTCCTCGGCTCTCCAGACTGCTGTCTTGCATCCTCAGAGATGGCTTGGGGATAAAAAGGAGTTTAAAACAAAACTTTCTTTAGCTGGTCCAGCGGCTAAGGGCAGCTCTGATGCATCCAAGCACGGTGCCCCCTTCTTTCCCAGTTCTGCTCTGTGCCCATGGAAAAGGGGGCGGAGGCGAGAGAGAAGACGAAGAGGCGGAGGTCACTCGCGCGCCCCATCCCTCCCAGGCTGCCAGCGCAGCTAGGTACAGAGGGATCCCAGGAGTGGAGCGCGCCCGGCAGGTTCCACGCTAAGGGAACGAGTGCCCGGAGGGGACGAGCTGCAGGACCACAGCCGGCGCCCGAGCAGGAACTCCGCGCTGGGCTCGGTGGAACTTGAGGTGGCGGCGGCCCAGGGCGCCATGGCTCACCGAGCGGCTCGGTCTTCTCCTCTGCAGAGAGCCCGGTTGGCGGCCTGGGATGACAAGGTACCACCCCTCCAGAGGCTGATCCCAACGCATGGGCCTCCGTATGCTATCCAGACCCAGGTTTAACCAACTCACCCCCTGGGACACCCGGCCGCAGCTTCTGCCAGCTGCGCCTGACACTGAGTTTGGACCAGATTCCCCAAGCTAGGGAGACGCGTAGAAAAAGAAGGGTACTCGGGCTAACCCATCCCCATTCTGAGCTGCTCGGGTGGGGACCGGGTAGAAAGGGTCTCAGAAGAGGGAAATCGGCAGAGATCCCGCTTCTTGCCGCTGCAGGGTTCCCTGCGGGCGGCACTTCGAGTTTGTCAGCCGGGGACCTTCTCACGCCCCGTGCCGGGATGAGGGAGAAAACAGCCCTTTGGCGTTTGAGTAATTGCAGAAAGTTTCAGCGAGTTTGTCAGTTTGGAGAGGATGTTGTGAGACCAGGCCAAAGGGCGGTGGGGGTAGTAACGGGCGAAAGTCGAACTGTGCGTAAGACCTGGAGGAGGTGACCGTCCTGGGGGCAGCCTAGGCAGTCCCACTCCGGCTGGGCGCAGGAAAGGCTGGTTCCGGAATTCCCAGCCTCCGGGAAAGCTAGCTGCTCGGGAAACGCCAATTGAATTAGCTCGGAGCAGAGTGGCTGTGGCCTTCTGTATCCAGTGTCTGTGACTCAGGCTTCAGCCCCCTAGGGGAAAGAGTGACAAATAAATACTTCGCCTTGGATGTTGCTACTTTGAAGCTGTAATTGGACAGTATCTTGGCGGAGGTGCACAGTGAGCGTGGCCCGCCCCCTTCCCTATGGCGAATCAGAATTTCTGCACAGGGGCAGCTAGACCAGAAAACCTTCCTAGAGACTCACCACTCTGCTTTTCATGGGTTCAACGTGTGTGTGGTTTGCTATTCTTTGATTTAGGCTTAGGAACATATTCAGAAAATCTGCATTTAACATCAATGAACTTGCTAGTCTCCTTCCAAAGTTTGGAGATTGTTATGTCTGCCTGACAAGGAGGTCATTCAACTGAGGCATAATCTGCAGTTTGGGGACAAAGGTTTTTTTTGTTTTGTTTTGTTTTGTTTTGTTTTTAAATAGACTTATGATTTTAAAAACCTTATTGGGTTTAAATCTAATCTTGGTAGCAATTTTGTAAAACCTGAAAATTATAAGGTGTCAGTGATGTGTCAGGGGGACATACAGGAGGAGGTGCTCATTTGCAGAGGGGCCACAGAAGTTAACCAAGGGGTCTCAATTTCGACAGTTTCTTCACCTTGAAAATGAAATGTGGAACCGCAGGCAGATATGAGCTGCTTTCAGTATGATGCAACCTTGCTTGTGATAGGCCAGATAAAACCTACCCCACCACGGGGTGCTGGGGCACGTCAGTCATAAACGTCAGATGAGCAGTAATGCGTTGTTCATAATTCCTCTCTCTTTTACCTACAGATGTCTGGACTGCAAGCTTGCACAGTTTTGAGAGGGAGATGACTTGAGTGGTTGACTTTTATCTCCACAACAATGTCCATGAACAATTCTAAACAGCCAGTCTCTCCTGCAGCTGGGCTTCTTTCAAACACAACCTGCCAGACGGAAAATCGGCTTTCCGTATTTTTTTCAGTAATCTTCATGACAGTGGGAATCTTGTCAAACAGCCTTGCCATTGCCATTCTCATGAAGGCATATCAGAGATTTAGACAGAAGTCCAAGGCATCGTTTCTGCTTTTGGCTAGTGGCCTGGTAATCACGGACTTCTTTGGCCATCTCATCAATGGAGCAATAGCAGTATTTGTATATGCTTCTGATAAAGACTGGATCCGCTTTGACCAATCAAATGTCCTTTGCAGCATTTTTGGTATCTGCATGGTGTTTTCCGGTCTGTGCCCACTTCTTCTAGGCAGTGTGATGGCCATTGAGCGGTGTATTGGAGTCACAAAACCAATATTTCATTCTACGAAAATTACATCCAAACATGTGAAAATGATGTTAAGTGGTGTGTGCTTGTTTGCTGTTTTTATAGCTTTGCTGCCCATCCTTGGACATCGAGACTATAAAATTCAGGCGTCGAGGACCTGGTGTTTCTACAACACAGAAGACATCAAAGACTGGGAAGATAGATTTTATCTTCTACTGTTTTCTTTTCTGGGGCTCTTAGCCCTTGGTGTTTCATTGTTGTGCAATGCAATCACAGGAATTACACTTTTAAGAGTTAAATTTAAAAGTCAGCAGCACAGACAAGGCAGATCTCATCATTTGGAAATGGTGATCCAGCTCCTGGCAATAATGTGTGTCTCCTGTATTTGTTGGAGTCCATTTCTGGTAAGAGCCTGAAATTTTGACCTCTGCTTTCTTGTGTTAATCCATATTCAATTCAAGGTTATCTTTTTCAAAGTTGTTAGTCCGGAAGTTCGGTCTTTTAAATGCTGAGAATGACCCCTACTCAAAATTTATTTCAGCACTCAGCTCTGGCATAGAATTACATGGGATATGACACATATGGTTATTTTCCCACAAGCCCTGAAGTGAAAGAAATGTATTGCTAAACAATTCTAACCATAGTGTTAGCTGCTTCAAAGCAGTGTAGTTCTAACAGAAGTTACATATTTTTAATATACTGAATATGATTATTTCTAAAATGTGAACAAAATGACCAACTATAAAACAACATTTGAACAGATTGCAGTAAGTCTTGATAGAAAATTACATGGACTTTTAACTTGTAAACAGGGCATATTAGCTACTGGGTTCTCCTAAGCATGTAATGACCAGAACTGCAAAGGGTGGTGCTGAATTGAGATAGCTGGATAGTTCAGGTGCACTGCATGGATAGTTCAAGTGAAGAAATCAGTAGTTCACTAACACAGGGACAATGCCATTAGTCCAGGGAGTGGTACGTTTGGCAGGAAGGCCAGAGATTCCTCCCTTATTGTTTCATTCATTTAACATTTTAATTTAACCAGCATCTATATGTGATAGCTTAATAGTTTAATTTGGAAATGAAAGTTAAAGTGAAGCTATTAGAAACAAACATAAATCATGTCATTTTCCAGATAGAAGACAAAAATCATATTTATCATAGATAAGTAAGACCTTAACTCTTTCTAACATTTTGCTTTATAATGTAAGAAGTGACAACATGCCATGAAAGAAAACAAAAACAAAACCCTCTGTAGCGAGCAAGTGAGGCAAAGATTTTCTTTTTTCCCTCGTCTCTAACAATGGGGAAGCGGGAGGGCATCCAGAGATAGCAATACAGGTGGGGTGGAAGTGAGGCAAAGGTAGAGGTAAGACAAAGGTAGTGGTTGTATCTTACCCAGTAGAATGAAGGTGCTTGTTACTAATGCAGTTTTCCAAGGCTCCAAACAGGCTGATTTCCCAAGAATTGATGCTAGTGCAATTTTTTTTTTTCTTTTTTGAGACAGAGTCTTGCTGTGTCACCCAGACTGGAGTGCAGTGATGTGATTTTGGCTCACTGCAATGTCCCCCTCCTGGGTTCAAGCAATTCTCCTGCCTCAACCTCCTGAGTAGCTGGGATTACAGGCGTGCGCCACCACACTCGGCTAATTTTTGTATTTTTAGTAGAGATGGGGTTTCACCATGTTGGTCAGGCTAGTCTCAAACGCCTGACCTCGTGATCCACCTGCCTCAGCCTCCCAAAGTGCTGGGATTACAGCCGTGAGCCACCGTGCCCAGCCCACTAGTACAGTTTTAATTAATGATCCAGATGATTTTGATACACATAAAAGTTTGTGATAGCTGCTACTGCAGACAGATTCTATGACAGAGTTGAGTTTATTTTACAAAGGGAGTTCTACTTTTCTAATATTTAAAAAATTTCAATTCATGTTATTGCCTCACAACCTGAATTTGGCTTCTTGAATTGTTAAGTCATTTAAATATTTTTTGTGTTGTTCCTGAGTTGGCCAGGTCATAAGAGCTTGCCCAACGGGAGAGTGGGTCTATCAATGGCAAGTCAACCTTTGGAGACCTGCTTATTGTCAATTGACAATTACTTGGGTGAACCCAGTAAGAATCTGATCTGTGATTAGAGTATAGTTGTGTGAATTGAATAACAGAAACCATTTCTAACAACACTGGAACCACTTCATTGTTTATTTTTGAGGAGGTTAATGTATGTCACGTGACTAAAGAAATTTCCTGAGTATAATGCTTTTTTAGTTTTCTGTAGTTAAGCTTTGAAGTAAAGTAGCTTTTAAAACTAAAAAATGAGTCTGAATGAGTTGAAATGAATTTGGGGGTGGTGAAAGAAACACAAAGAAAGTGAGAAAAGAAGTGGCTAAAAATGTTTAAATAAACTTTTACAATGAAGGTTGTGTCTCTGGAGAATACCTCAGAACAGTGAAATAGTGAAGCATTAATAAATGAGAGACATAATCTGGACAACTGAGGTAATCACTTGTATTTTGTTTTTTGTTTATTCTGAGGCAACTTAAAAATTCTGTTTAGTTACTGGATTTCGACTTTGAGGAATAGGAGTCATAGACTTACTCCTGCAAGACTATGGAAGGAAGCAACATTTCAGACTCTTGGCATGGATGTTTTCCCCTAATTTATCCATTCCTGGATTTTTGGTTTGGTTTGGAATATATATCACAATGTAATTCATATTTTGAACATATTTCCTAGTGGAAATAAAGTTTCATTTTTTACAGAACATTTTCTGAGGTCCACTTTCTCTTTAACTATGAATTACTGATATATCTATGTCACAACGTATGAATGCTTTTGGCATGAAAATTATTTCTGTGTTAGGTGGGTAGTAGATACACCACAGGTATTACTTAATGGGCTGATATTTTGAGTTATTTTAAGCATTCTTGGCTTCCTGGCTTCTTTTGTGGGGATTTGCGTCTTCATGAAAATTTCTGACTAAAAGATTTCATCAGAACTTTGGTGTTCTGGACACAAGTGCCTTGGGGATTAAGTTAAGGTCCTCAGACAGGTATAAATAACCTTATAAAAATACAGGCTTGAGAATCTCAAAATAACATCCAGTACTAATACTTCAGTTGAAAATTTTCTCTTTTTCTGTCTCACACATCTAGGAGGATTTTAATAGATATTAATTACTGAGCCATCATTTTCCTGTCCATCTTGTATTTTAAAAGCTTCTGATTTTTAAAAATACCTCTGAAACCAAGCTTCTGGATTCCCACAGATGCACTGTAATAGTGACAGCTTCCAGGTCAATGCCCCATTTCATACCATGTGCCTTTTCTCTCTGATTAAGTGTGAATTGTTGGATTTTGAATGAAAATCTGAATGATTTTTTCAGATTTTGAATGAAATGAAAATCTGAATGAAAATCTGCACACACTCTTTGATCAGTGTTCACAGTCATTTTCAAGTCTCAAGCTGGAACAAAGGTAGAGGTACATACACTAAAAGGAGGAAAGGAGTAAGGTGGAGATGATGGTGTTTGTGCTTGACAGGAACTACTGCATCAAAACTTATCAATAGTGGCATAATTTCTAAAATCATTGAAATTTATAAATTGAAATTTATATTTAAGTTAGTGTCAAAGGTGATACTTTATGAATTTGTTGAGTTTTAATCAATACAAAGGTAAAATGATCATAATGTTTGAATTCTCTCTCATGTTAATAGACTATTTTACTTTTTTGAGTAGTTTTGGGTCTACAGAAAATGAGTAGAAAGTAGAGAGAATTTACAAATACTCCCTTCCCCTTCTCCCACCCATCATCTTTATTATTAACATCTTGCTTTGGTGTGGCATATTCGTTACAATCGATGAGTCAACACTGCTATATTATTATTAACTAAAGTTTGTAGTTTACATTAGGGCTATCTCTTTGTGTTGTACATTCTACGGGTTTTGAAAATCTAGAATGACATGTGTCCACCATTACAGTATCATGCAGAATAGTTTCCTTACCCTAAAAATGCCCTGTGGCATTATAATGTGTTTTTATTTTTCCAAAAGGGGAAAATGTGCTTTCCTCCTCCTAGTAATTGAAATGTAGAAATGTAGTACAAACATAACATTTATTTAAAATATAACTTGTCATTTACTTAAATTTTCACAATATCTGGGTTTTGTAGTTTTTAAACACAGTTAATTCATTCACTTTCATTTAATTATAATGCTAACCAAAAAATACAGGAAACTACAACCGATGCTTATTATCTTACAGTTCCATTTAGCAACAAGTTAATTCTAAACATCTTTGAAAGTGAAACAGCAATTATAAAATTGTCTCGTGTTCTTCCTAGATGAATCACTTTTCCTTAATAAATAAATCTTGAACACATTCTCCTGATGTCTCTATTGTGAAGGGGAAAAAAGAGATTTACCAGCACTTTTGAGAAACATTTTCTCAATATTGTTTTGTTTCTACTTTTATATGGGTAATGATTCTTTGTAATGCTCTACTTCTAGAATATGCAACCCTAAAAGGAATTAATTATTAGTGCTATGTGTAGTTCACCTATTTGGCAGAGCAACAAATACTTGTTGACTGGTTGACTGTAACTTAAGTAGTATGAATGTCAAAAGATTGGAAATGATTGACCAGTATATGGATTCTGAGTTTTGTAGGTTAACAACCAAGCAAACTCTGAAACCAAATGGTAATTTTAATCTGTTCCCTAATCACCAACGGTAGACCTGGGACTCTATTAAACTTCAGCTGTCTTTTACTGGAAGGCCATATGTTTGTTTTACCTTCTCTTCAGGGATACAGAATAATTTTGAATGGGAAAGAGAAATATAAAGTACATGAAGAGCAAAGTGATTTCTTATGTAGCTGAGTTTACCCAAGAAATGTGTTCTCTTGCAAATGTAGAGTTGGAGCTTGATTTTCCTAAGATTACTCTTATGCTAATATTTCTAGTCAACATAGTTAAACATTGTTTGGTCACTAAGGTGTTTGTCAGATATAGATCAAAGAACAGGGTGGCTAATTGAACTTTGCCTGAAATTACTAAAGGTATTGACTTCATAATGACCAGGTCTTAAAGGGCTAATGACAAATGATGGAGTAGCATGACACATTTTGACTATTAGTCAAGAATATTTTCTTTGAAAGGCTGACCCCCATCATCATATTTAAGAATGGTGTAATGGAAATCTATGTATGTGTCTTGAGCACTTGCCTCAATACCCAAAGGATGGTGAGTGGATGTACGTTTATATGTTTTAAGTGAAGAGATAATGTGGAAAATTGCACATGTACAATATAAATGTGTACATGTGTATATGTAGTGTGTATATTGCTTATGTATTTAGGTACATACATAAAAGTGTAGATGTGTACATACATACCTGTGTGTGTATGTATATATACAAATACACACATAAATGTTAAATTACTTCCCAAATTTAAAAAATTAACCAATTGCCATTGGATCAAATAAGAGAGATTCTAGTGGGTGGCATAGCTATCAGATACTGTGTTCACTACTTGGGTGATATTAGAAGCCTAAACCTCAGTATTGTGCAATATACACATGCAACAAACCTGTACAGGTATCCCCTGACTCTAAAAACAAACAAACAAACAAACAAAATGGACTGTTCTATAGTCTTATATTAGATCTTGGAATGTAGGTCTTTCAGGTTTAACCTTGGATTTCTGCTGATTTCAGAGGCAATATTTTCATAAATCGTTTTAGCTAGTTTTCTTTGTGAAGAGGGAGTGTCCCTCTGTTTGGAACGTGGAAGCAGCAGTGAAGTTGTCTGGATACAGGACTGATGACACCTGGGTTCTACTCCTGCGAAGTTTGTAACTTAGACCTAAATGACTCAAAATTCGTATCTAGCAGAAAAGACATATTTTAGAGATATGTTAATGTACTTTAATCATTGGAATTCAGATGGCTTTCTCACATTGGGGAAAGCATGAAGTAAGTGCCATGGGGTGAATGACCAACCATAGCTAGCAGAGGAGCTGTTCTGGGAGATCAGGGAGCACGTTCCTGTCCCTGAGCCTTGGTGTTCTCCTGCCTGGAACACTCTCCTCTTGACATCCATGTGACTCTCTCCCTCTTTCTTCTCTGTTTTCTCAAATATTCCCTCCTCTAGCCAGGCTATCTTAAAAAGTTCCTGTTCTCTTTTCCTGTCTTCCTTTCCTCTGCTTTATCTCCCTCATAGGACCTAGCAGGATGTGATAACATAATACACATTTCTCTGTTTATCTGGTTGTTGCTGGGCTTTTGCCCCTAGCACACAAGCTCCTGAGGGAAGGGCCTTGCTGATTGTTCTGTGTTCAGCTCCTAGACCAGTGCCTGGCATATAGTTGGGGTCAGTAAGGGTCTGTTAAATGAATCCTACGTAAAGGAGGGCCCAGTTGTTGACTACACTCATTTCCACTTTGGATTAGCTCTGCTGAGGAGGTCAGGACCTGGTTGATAGGCCCTGGGAATACTTCTAGTACTTCGAATTGTGATTTGAGCTGGAGAGGTCTGAGAGGGAGAAATTCTGTGTTCAGGAGTTCCCTAAGAATGTAAGTTGGAAGTAGTGTCCTGGAGAATCTTGGACTTTCTGAAGTTTGAGTCCAGAATAAGAATTTAGGAATTGTGTCAGCTTCTAGAGGAATTTCATGGATATACTAGGCTTGGTATTTTATTTTATGATATTACAATGATTTATTTATGTGTTTTCTCTGTTATTCCAAATGGTGCTGGGTGGCTTTACTCTACCTTATTAGTTTATGTTTTAATTTCAAATATAATGAGCCATTAATCAATGTTTGTTGAATGAATAAGATAATGAATCAAGTATTGAATGGGAAGTATCAAAGGCAAAGGAAAATATTAGGTAATAGAAATTTGGATTATTTTCACCCCAGAGTCTTTAACACTGTTATTTTCTCTACAGCCACACATTTTTTTCATAATGTATTTTTTTATTAGTATTTTATCTCTGAGAGAATCATGTCAGGGGACAAGAGGAGAACTTACTTTGAATAAAGACCTCCAGATATTGCATGTGCCTTGCCATAAAATGAAAGCTCTGTGGTAAATGTGGAAATTTGAAATGGGCTTGCTTACATCATGTCTTTACCAGCTGATTAAGTGAATGTATGTGCCTTAATTTGTACTGTTATCAGACTAAAAGATTAGGTAGGTTTTATATTCACAGCGGATTAATTCTCAAAAAATTCTGACAGACCTTTTTAGCGGACACTGTGGTACTCCTCCCTGATCTTCCTTTTCTCAAGGAAATTTCCTTTAGCTGAAAGTGGCTGCTTTGTCCAAGATTGTGTCCCTATCTCTTGGGGTCAGTCTATGTGCAGTGACTGGTGGATGTGGGGATACAGGGAACTTGTTCCTTTGCCTTGTTGGGATATTTCTGAAGGTCCTTTCATGTTTCAGGACTTGCTGAGGCATCTGCTGAGGAGTTTCCTTGCAAGTGCATTGCAGCTCCTCTCCTGCCCAATCCTGCTTCCTTCCCCACTTCACTCTTCCCCTGGGAAGCTTCCTGCATGCAGATCTCTGCCCCGAAGTCTATTGCCTCCACAGTCTACCTTAGGACAACTTTTCAGAAATCTATTTGTGTTCATGTACTATCTGCATATAAAGTGCATTACACATTGATTTACAGTATTATTTGATAAATATATGAGCTATGTATAGGCTATGTATATGGAATTGAGCTCATTTAAGTATAAAACTATCTCCCTCCATAAAAGTGTATAGTGTAAAATTGGCAAATGTCAGTCCAGTTTTAAAAGACATTGCCAGGATGAGAATCTACACAAGAATTTGTTGCTTTGGATGAGCACAGTGATCTGGAATACTTTGTTATTTTAAATTTACTTACTCTTGGAAAAACATGACCTTTTTTTTTTTTTAAGAAGAAAGACTTATAAAAATGCCCAAAGATATCATAGACATCGAGACGACACTTACAAAACATTACTTGAATGACTTAAGTGTAAACGAATAAGAAATGTGTATTAAATTTATACCCTCATGGATATAAAAATCTTCTGGCTTAAAGGGTTTTGGGCTTTTTATTAAGCTCCAAAACATTTGAAGAACAATTCAAGATGTTGATGTGTCCCAAAGCTCTTTGGGTTGCCAGTTTTAGCTTTATTTGCTTAAGACTTATCTTTATAGGAAGTATATAAAATGCATTCCGTTTGTTTTGGAAGGCATGTATAGCCACCCCAATTTTACCTGATACATCAGTGTCATTTATCTGTACTCAGAGAGGACTTCATCCAATAGGATAAATTTGTCTTGTGATACTTGTATCAGAGCTTGTGTAAACCTGTCTCCTGTCTGTCCTCTTTTCTGGGTGTAATACAGCTAATGCCATAGAAGAGTGAATATAGTTGTGGTTTTACATAAGTAGGGAGGTGTTTTTTCTCACTCCTCCTCAGCTATTGTATCCCAAATGAAATTCAGACTGTGGAATGCTGAAATGGAGTGTGGCTGTGGTGTGATGGTGAAGGAGACAGAGACAATTGGATTACGTAAAATGAATTATTTTAGGTTTTTGTGCATAGTCCCAAATCAAGGCTTCCTTTGAGAACAGTGTAGTTATTCAGAGTACAGGCGGGGAACATGAATCTCAGCCTCACCACTCCTTAGCTATGACCTTAGAGTTACTCTAAGACAATTGTGCCTATCTGTGATTAAAATCATAGTATACTCAGATGTACTGTCAGATTAAGTAACTTGACTTCCCTAAAATCTCATCACAGAGTGATTGGTGCATAGTAAATATACAAGAAAATCCATAAATACTCAAAAAGTTTATTGGTATTAATGCTGCCCACCATCTCAATGAAAAATAATCATCTGTGTTAGTTCAGATGTTTTCCATTTTCTCTTCCATTAAGAAAGATTGGTTGCAGTAGAAAGGAAGAGAGGAAGAAGCTCATAGCTTCAGAAAACTTGAATGTTTCCACTCCAAGTTTCAAATTATAGGTCCTTATTTCACTATCTCATCAGAAGTGAAGATTTTGCCTGCTAACCTCCTAAATATTCTAATAATTTGTAAGATATTAATTATTAGATCAGAGTTGTGAGTGGTACCAGGGAGTAAAGGATACAGATCTTTCCTCAAGGAACTTATAATTTAGTTGAAGCAAAAGATGTAAGATATTGGCCTTTGAAGAAGCAATATAGTGTAGTGGTTTAAGAATCTGGGTTCAAGTCCTGTTTCTTTCACTTCCTGACCATGTGACTGTAGCCACTCTGTGCCTCTGTTTCCTCATAATTAAGTAGTAATAAAGCAAAGTAAAATAAGTAAAATAAACTGAAATAAGTAGTAATAGTACCCACTTTATAGGGTGGTTGTGAGAATTAAATAAATTAATGTATGTAAAGCACTTAAAATAGTGTTTGACATATAACAAGTACCATATGCTTCAGTTACTATACTATTCTCATTGTTGTTTCTGTTACTATTAAATAATAATTTTGCCTGCTAATCATTTTGTCAATGAGATGATCAAAGGCACTTTAAAATTATTTATTAAATGAATAATGAGACTTATAAAAGGGATTTGTCACTTCTAATTTGATGATCCATAAGTTATTATTTGTTTATTGATCTGACAAATATTTATTGGGCATCTAACATGTATCAGGCACTGTTCTAGATTCTAGAATAACAATCTCTGTAATTTAACTGTTCATAATGTCTATGGCCTTAAACAATTGTACTTATAAGATAAAAAGAGAAGAGATATGCAGGAAATTGAAATATAACGATTCTGTCTTTTGTTACAACAGAATAGCAGGTATTTTATTATGAATGTTTGTGGATGGGATTATTTGTGACAACTTATGAAAAGGAAAAAATTTCTCTGGGCTATCATTTACAAAGAAAAATTACTGGAAATAAATGTAATTGAAAGTCAGTTAATGTAAGCTATAAGAACCAACGAGAAAATAATGCATATAATTCCCGGAGATACAGAAGTGTGAAAATGAGAAGAGAAACTCTTTAGTATTTGGGCCAGGCTTTAACAGGATTAGAATACAGCAGGTTATAATAAGTTAATATTAAAAGAAAAATTTTTCAAGTAATAAAATATGCGTAGTAGAAAAATTAAGTTAGATAATACAAATTTAATAATTCAAATTAGTATTTTGTACTATCTTTTGATAAGGAGAGTGACTCAGGATATAGAAGAGAAATAAATTTTGGGTGAAATGAAGCATTACAAAAGCTTCTAACACTTTCTAAGAATCCAAGGAAGTTTTAGAAATAAAGAAAAACAATTAAATCATTATATTGCTGTGAACATGAGTAATAGGAAGAAAATCAAAAAGTTCATTTATGCTTTCATTTACTCATGAATAATTTACTCATTGATTTACTCTTTCAGCAGACTTTGCTGAGGAAATGGATGAGTGTCTCTCCAGGTGGAGGGTAAAGGATAGAGACAGAGACATGACCTGGGAAAATATTCCTGAGACAAATTCTAAGACTCATGCTTTCTGTCTCCTTCATTTTGTCTGTGACCTTGCATTCTCTTCTCCAAACTCCACATGCATCCTCTGCCTACTTTTTCCACTTTTACTATGGGGTAAACATAGCTATTTGTATTTTTCTGGCGTTGCTTTGTAGCAGGTCAGGGAGGTAATGTCTTAGTAATACTGAAGGAACCTCTGATCACAAAGGTGAATTAGTAAGTACTAAATACACAGCAAGAACATTGTTGTAGCAGCAGTGGCAGCAATATTTGTTGTTATTGTTATTATATCACCCTTTATTTTGCTTCTTGCATTTATGACCGTGGCTGTGGACCAGAAAATCGAAGGAAAAATAAAAGTCACATGAGTGAAGGAGAAACAGAATGCAAGGGTGAAAACAAGGCAATTAGGGCAGCAGAAAGCCGGTAGTGTGAGGGTGAAGAGAGGCACTCTCATGTTTCAGGAACTCTGTTGGAAAGATGAGACCTTCTTTTATTTTCACAGACATCTTCTCCTTTATTGAGGAATATTAAATTTCATGTATTATATTCCCCAAGCTATTTGAAAAAATATAATATTTTCTTTAGCTATAAAATTTCATTGTAAAAAATTATAGCAAACTACACATTAAGGTTTTAAAAAAAATCTTCCAAATCCCACTATCCAGAGATAACTACTGTTAGTATTCTGGGTACATCTATCCTTTTACCTAGCTAATGGGGAAAATATATTATTTTAATTCTTTGATTAATAGAGTAAACTTTTTTATTACAGTTGTTGGGCATTATCCCTTTTACGAATGTACAGGTATTTGTATTTTTCTAAATGATGTTCAAGAACTCTTTGGATAGCAAAGAACAGATAATTCTGATATATAAAAATACTTATGAAATAAATTGTTATAAAAGCAGTTGCTTTTCCAGGTTTATTGTTTGCCTTTTAATTCAGTATTTGAGTTTACAACAGTAGTGAATTAATAATTTCTTTTGTGGTTACTACTTTGTTTCATGTTTAAAAAATGCTTTTCTCAGGCTGAGATGATATCAGCATTTATCTCTTTTCTTCTTCTAGCAATTTTCCCCATTCATCATTTGTATTTATGTTTTAATACATTTATGACTTACTTTGGTTTGATTTGCAAGTTAATGATCTGAATTTTCTATTGAATGGTTAGCCAGTTGTCCTCAAATTATTTATTGAATGATCTTCCTGCAAACTGTTTTAAATTCCTACATTTAGTATATATAACATTCTAACATGTGCTTGGATATTTTTGGATACTTTATCTTATCCTATTGATCTTTACATACAATTAGTATTAGCTTTATGTACAATTATCATCTTTACATTTTATTTAGACTTGGGTTCAATTTATCAATTTTAATATAGAGTGTTTCTTACCTTGATCACAATCTATCTTATTATCAAAGTCACGTTTTGAATAAAACTTTTGTAATTTTCCTCATAATAGTGAGGCAAATTAGTTGTGTTAGTTTTATAACACTTTCATTCTAACTTTCTTTTTTTTTTTGAGATGGAGTTTTGCTCTTGTTGTCCAGGCTGGACTGCAGTGGCATGACCTTGGCTCACTGCAACCTCCGCTTCCCAGGTTCAAGTGATTCTCCTGCCTCAGCCTCCTGAGTAGCTGGGATTACAGGCACCCACCACCACACCTGTCTAATTTTTGTATTTTTAGTAGAGATGGGGTTTCACCACGTTGGCCAGGCTGTTCTCAAACCCCTGACCTCAGGTGATCCACTCACCTCGGCCTCCCAAACTGCTGGGATTACAGGCATCAGCCATTGCACCTGGCCTATTCTAACTTTTTAAAATTTTTTGTTTCTACTCTAAATATAATCATATTATTTTCTTTTACATATACAAGTATATAAGAAAGCAGTGATCTTGATACATTTGTTGTTTATTGTGGTAAAATTTGCATAATATAAAATTTACCATTTTAACCATTTTAAAGTGTACAATTCATTCACAACGTTGTACGGTTGTCACCACCATCTTGTACAGAACATTTTTTTTTTACCCGCAAAGAAAACCCCATATCCAACAGTAGTCACTCCCCACACCCCAAAGTCCATGGCAACCACTAATTTCTCTCCTTCTGGGTTTGTTTATTATGGTTATTTTGCATAAACAGAATCTTACAATATGTCATCTTTTGTGTCTGGCTTCTTTTGGTTAGCATAAGGTTTTCAAGGTTCATCTACATTGTAGCATGTATCAGTACATCTTTCCTTTTTGTAGCTGAGTAAATTCATTTGTATCAATATACCACATTTTGTTTATCTTTTCAGAAGTTGATGAACATTTGGGCTGTTTCCATCTTTTGGCTATTGTGAATAATAATGCCACTATGAACATTTGTGTACAAGTTTTTGAACACCTATTTACAATTCTTTTGGGTATATAACTAAGAGTGGAATTCTTGGTAATATAGTAATTCTGTTTAACTTCTTGAGAAACCACCAAACCTTTTCACAGCAGATGCACCATTTTCCATTCCTGACAGTAATGTGTGAGTGTCCCAATTATTCCACATTTTTTTTTGCCAACACTTTTTCTCTTTCTATTTTTATTTATATTTTATCATAATGGCTCTAGTGGATGTCATAGTAACTCATTGTACTTTGAGTTTCATTTTCTTAATGTTGAGCATCTTTTAATGCACTTGTTGGCTATTTGTATATATTTTTGGAAAAAATCTTTTTATTTTTGTGTGTAAAAAAGTTATATTGGTCTGTAATTTCCCTGTTTTATTTTATTCTTTTACTTTTAATATTAGAATTATTCTAGTTTTAGAAACCAGTAGGGAAATTCTTATTTTTCCAGGTACTAGAATAAGTAAAATAATTTGGATGTTAGTTGCTTTATGATTTGACATTATTTCAGCATTTTTTTTGACAGTTTTAATTTTTTTCCTAGTGATTGGTTTGTTTGATTTCAGTACAAATTTGCTACTAAATTTATACTCTCAAGGATACTGAGTATATTCTAATAAAATATAATAACATAATAAATATAATAGCATATTTGAATAAGATATAATATCTTAATATTCTAAGAATATAAAGTTCTTTTTGGCTAATTCCAGCATTTCTGTATCCTGGAGTCAGTCTCTGTTGATTCTATTTTCTTTTGAGAGCAAGTCACTGTTTCCTGTTTCTTTGTTTATTGAACATTATTGAATTGTATCTTGGGCATTGTGAATGTTATGTTAGGGAGACTCTGCATTCTGTTATATTCCTCTGAAGAGTGTTAATATTTCTGTTTTAACAGGAAATTAACCTGACCAGACTCAAACTTCAAACAGCAGCTCAAATACCAGTTATTTTATCCTTAACTAGGTTACATGGAATCTACCCTAGACATGCATGGTTCAAAGGTCAGCCCAAGATTTGGTCAGAGTTTATATATAATATTTGGGGCTTCCCCTCTCTGGCTCTTTTGTTTCCAGGAGAACTCTGTCCTCTGGTTCTTCAGGCTGGAAAGACTGTGGGTTTAGTATCAGAGTTTAGCTACTCTGCATGGCACAGACTGGGGTGTGTTTTCAGACTGGAAACTGTGGAATAGGAAACTCATCCTTTTTTCCAGAGAATAATTGATTATTCTCTAGAATTTTCCTGCTTTTGGTTATTCTCCAGGGTCTTCAGGTAGTGTGTTTGTTTTTGTTTTTGGCAGAGTTCATAGCTATTGAGTGAGGGTTGATTCCATAGGAGCTTATTTGGCCGTACTGGAATGAAACAGCACATTTAGATTTTAGATTTGAATTGTTATTTTTTAGAAAAATTCTAAAATTTCCATTTTAGAAATTTAGAAAATTCTCCCTTTTCTAAAATTATTTTTGACATTTTTGGAAGTTCCATAGGAATATAGTCTATGTCTGCTTTGCTAATCATTGTATTTGCAGAGCCTAATACAGGACATGTCACACAGTGAGTATTCAAGAAAATTTGTAAAATGTTGAATAAAATAAGTTTCCTAACCATACTATAAACAATTGAAAAATTATGTAGAATTTGACTGATATTTTGTTTTATTGGCTTTGTTATTTCTGCAATTTCTTTTTGATCATACTGTCTCCATTCTAATGTTTGGTATTTTGATTGATTTCTAGATTGCTGAAGTATAAAATTAAACTCTTAATGTAAAGAATAAGGATGAGGCGTCAAACTAGAATGTTCGAAAATGTACTTATCTTGGCCAATAGTTTTGCTGATTATTGAGTTGTTATATCAAAATTATTTTCCCTTAAAGACCTTGCTGACCTTATTCCATTTTGTTTTCTTCATTTACTTCTACAAAGAAGGAGTCTGAAACCAATTTAATTCTTTTCCTTCCTGTGTGGTTACTTATCTTTGGAATTTGTTTCAGTGTGGGAATACTTTTATTACATTTTGCTTATACTCAGGATACTTTTTTAACCTGATTTTTTTTAACCCCACAGAAATGTTCTATTTTCTTTTTTTCTGTTTGTGCTTCTGAAATACTGAAGCTTCTGAAAAACAAAGTTTTCTGCTTGTTTTTCCTTATGAAATACTTATTACAAGTATATCAGAGCTTCTTGATTTATTACTCATAATACTTATCTTTTCATGCATCATACATATATATATATTTATTCTTTTCTACAAAAATTGCCTAGACAGATTTGGTATTCCACTTTTATTGCATTCATTATATTTTGAAATTTAATAATAGTAT
The DNA here is from genome assembly GCF_003255815.1 of Theropithecus gelada. Classification (NCBI taxonomy): domain Eukaryota; kingdom Metazoa; phylum Chordata; class Mammalia; order Primates; family Cercopithecidae; genus Theropithecus; species Theropithecus gelada. The sequence continues at coordinate 106,481,546 of NC_037668.1, forward strand.
TTTTCTTCTAGTCTGTGGCTGGAAACTTCATGGTTTTGCCGAACAGCTTCTTTTCATGAGCATTACTGTAGTCCAAAGTTACCTGAGGCACTGCTCTCTTTTGAATCATCATGCCCTTCATTAGGAGTGTGCAGCTGTCATGACCCCCTTTACTGCACCAAGTACAGCCTAGAAATGAATGTCACTGTCCCCAGAGCAAGTGCTAGTGCCCTGCTGTGTACCTCAGTGAAATTCATGTGGTTCAAACTCTCCCTTGACCTCTATCTCTGACCCACTCTCAACAGTCTGGCCTGCCTTTGCCGGCATTGGTGGGTATATGTGTTGTTTCTGAGTTGTTCAAATGGGAATTTGGGCAGGAAGAATGCAAAATGTAAAGGTAAAATTACCTTCTTAACCCAGAGGGATCATTATTACTTTAAAATGCATATTTCTCATCATATTCTGTATAAATTCTAAAGGCAAGCCTTAAAGTGGAAAATCAATGTAATATATAATTTTTGTCATTTCAGTCATTTTGGCCACAAGATACTGATATGAATGTTACAGTCAATTCTTTTTACTGAGCTGATTTTCAAAATTGAATTAGTGAGATGTTTAGGTACTTTGGTATAGTCTAAGGAATTTTAGTGCCATTCTTATTAATGGAATATAGGCCATCAAATTCGAACAGACCAAATAGAGATTTTCTTTCATTCTGTCTCATGCTTGCAGTGACTCTTGGTTGGACTCCAGAATTCTGATATTAAAAAAATTTTAACATGGAGAGTAACTTTACTACTTACCTTCTCCTGCCTGTATTCTGGTAGCTGTTTCAGTTCTACTAAATCAGAAAGGAATCAGTGGATGAAAGAGTATAGCTAAATTTCCACTATAGAAGGTAGGCCCATTCTGCCTAGTGCCAGGAATATGATGCTGACAGTGGTGGTCATCAAAACCTGTAATTGGCCTATCCCTCATCCAGACCTGTCTAGTGGTTTGGAATTGCTCAAAACCTGTGCATTCAGAAGAAACTTCTTAGAATACTTCTCCAAACTAGCATATCCTTTGTGTCTGCTTACATTAGAAATGCACCTTTTGGGGAAATGCTGGACTAGAATTGCATATAAAGAACAGTATGAGTGCTGTCTTGTTCTTTATTTCCTAGTATAAAAGCTTATTTTTAAATTGCAACAAAAAGTAGCAACTGATATCTCTGTCATTATGCTTGTATTCATTGCGGTGAAAAGATAGTTTCCGATACATCTTAATTTTTAAATGTTTCTATAATGACACTTTTTTTTTTGTTACTGAAATATAGCTTTCCTGGATAGCAGAGAAGACAGCAATCTATCTAGGAGTAATTTCCATTGTGTGCTATTGACTTTCTGTTAGTTGCCAAATTTAGATTGTCTGTATAAACTAAATGGTCATAATATAAAAGCTAGCCTGCTTATTTATATAGTTTTACATTTATGTGGGTTTCCAATTCATTGATTTAGCAAGCCATTTTATGTTTGGTAGTAAAGGTGACTGAATGACCTGTGTTACCTATATCAACACTCTGATCTTAAACACCTCCCTCAGGTATGAATTGACATTAGAATGTAACCACAGCATTGGTGCCACCTTTCTCTTGGACTTCTTGGGTTGTTTTACATGGTTGCTAAAAATTCAAACTTAAATCAGTTCAACCCATGCAAAGATTACCTGCTAAATGGTATAAAGAGATAAGCAGCAACCAATTACAAATCATGCGTCACAGTGATGCCTCTGAAAGATGTCCTGTTCATTCAGGTACTAACCCAGTAAGTCCTGAGGGATTTCTCTGCTATCCCTCTCTTCTAGAAGGCAAAAGCTCTCTTAAAGTACTGAGCATGCAGGATGAGTGCATTAGTGCATTTTTGTATGATTAGAAGGGAATTATTGAAACTGGGTAATTATGAAGAAAAGAGGTTTAATTGGGTCATGGTTCTGCAGGTTGTAGAGAAAGCATGGTGCTGGCATCTTCTCAGCTTCTGTTGAGGTCCCAGTGAGCTCTAACCCATGGCAGGAGGTGAAGTGGAAACAGGCACATCACATGGCAAGACAGAGAGAGTAAGAAAGAGGAAGGGAGGTGCACACTCTTTTAAACAACCAGATCTCATGAGAACTCAGAGTGAGATCTCATTCATTACCACAAAGAAGGCACGAAGCCATTCATGAGAGATCCACTCCCAGGATGCATTCACCTCCCGCCAGGCCCCACATCCAACACTGGAGATTACATTTCAATATGAGGTTTGGAAGGGACAAACACACAAACTATATCATTCCATCCTTGGCCCCCCAAATCTCATATCCTACTCATACTGCAAAATACAACCATCCCCTCACAGTAGTGCTCAAAAGTCTCAAGGCATTCTAGTGTCAACTCAAAAGACCCAAATTCTTGAATATCATCTGAGACTCAAGTCAGATTCCTTCCACCTATGAGCATGTGAGCGCAAGGAAAAGTTATTTACTTTCATGATACAATGGTGGTATAAGCGTTAGGTAAACATTCTCATTTCAAAAGGGGGAAATAGGTTAAAAAAAAGAGACAACAGGCCCCACACAAGTCCAAAGCCCAGGACGTCAGTCATTGAATTTTAAAGCTTAAATAGTCCTTGACTCCATGTCCCACACTCAGGGCACACTGGTGTAAGAGGTAGGCTCCCAAGGTTGAGGAAAATCCATCCCTTTGGCTTTGCAGGGTGCAGCCACCATGGCTGCTCCCATGGGTTGGAGTTGAGTGCCTGTGGCTTTTTCAGGCTTATGGTGCAAGCTGCAAGTGGCTGTACCATTCCAGGGTCTGGAGAGTGGTAGTCCCCTTCCCACAGCTCTACTAGGCAATGCCCCTTTGGGGACTTGTTATGGGGGCTTCAACCCAAAACTTTTCCTCTGCACTTCCCTAGTAGAGACTCTCTTTGGGGGCCCTCCCGTGAAGCAGCCTTCTGCCTGGGCACCCAACTTTCCCCATATATCCCCTAAAATCCGGGGGAAGTCACCAAGCCTCCTTCAGTTTTGCATTCTGTGCACCTATAGGTTTAATACCATGTGGAAAATGCCAAGACTTATGGCTCATGCCCTCAGGTGTGATGGCAGGAGATTTATCTGAGGCCCTTTGAGCCATAGCTGGAGCTGAAGCAACCTGAACATGGCGAGTAGCATTGTGAAGCTGCACAGGGCACTGGTGCCCTGGCCCTGGCTCCTGAAACCATTATGTCTTCCTAGGCCTATGGGCCTGTGATGGGAGGGAGATGCCTCAAAGACTTCTGAAATGTCTTTGAGGCTTTTCCCTCATTGTCTTGCATATTAGCACGTGGCTCCCTTTTAGTCATGCAAATCTCTCTAGCAACTGGTTGCTCCCAGCCCACATAAATTCCTCTCCTGAAAAATGCTTTTTTTCTCTATCACGTGGCTAGGTTGTGATTTTTTCAAACGTTTATCCTCTGCTTCCCTTGTAAATATAAGTTCCAACTTTAAGTCATTCCTTTTTCCCTGTATCTGATCATAGGCTGTTAGAAGCAGCCATGCCACATCTTGAACACTTTACTGCTTGCTTCTTCTGCCAGATATGCCAGGTTATTACCCTTAAATTCAAACTTCCACAGATCCCCAGGACATGAACACAATACAGTCAAGTTATTTGCTAGAGGGTAAAATGTGTGACCTTCACTCCAATTCCTAATAACTTCCTAATTTCCATCTGCTACCTCATCAGCCTGGTCTTCACTGTCCATATTTCCATCAGGTTGTGATTTTGGTCACAACCATTTAATCAGTGTCTAACAAGTTTCTAACTTTCCCTCATCTTCCTGTGTTCTTTTGAGCCCTCCAAACTCTTCCAACCTCTGCCCCTTTCACAGTTCCAAAGCTGCTTCCACATCTTCAGGGATCTTTATAGCAATATGAATTTTCAGTGTTAGCTCATTTTTTATATTGCTATAAAGAAATACCTGAGACTGGGTAATTTTTAAAGAAAAGAGGTTTAATTGGCTCATGGTTCTGCAGGCTGTACAGGAAGTGTGATGCCAGCTGTGCTCAGCTTCTGGGGAGGCCTCAGAGAGCTTTTGCTTATGGTAGAAGGTGAAGCCAGAGCAGGCACGTCACAGGTGAGAGAGGGAGCAGGAAAGGTGAGGGGAGATGCTACACTTTTTTAAAGAATCAGATCTTGCATGGACTCAGAGCAAGAAATTACTCATTACCATCTTGCTTGAACTCAGAGTGATAAATCATTCATTATCATAAGGAGGGCACCAAGTCATTCATGAGGGATCTACCCCTATGACCTAAACACCTTTCTCCAGCCCCTACCCCCAACATTGGGTGATATGGTTTAGATGTTTGTTCCTTCCAAATCTCATGTTGAAATGTCATTCTCAACACTAGAGGTAGGGCCTGGTGAGAGGTGATAGAATCATGGAGGCAGATTCCTTACAAATGGTTTAGCACCAACTTCTTGGTAAGTGAGTTCTCTCTCATGATATCTGGTTATGATATCTGGCATGATATCTGGTTGTTTCAAAGTGTGGGACCTCCCCCTTCTCTCTCCTGCTTTTTGCCATGTGACATGCCTGCTCCCCCTTTGCCTTCCTTTATAACTATATGCTTCCTAATATCCTCACCAGAAATGGGTGCTGGCACCATGTTTCCTGTTCAGCCTGTAGAATCTCGAGCTGAAATAAACCACTTTTCTTTATAAATTTCCCAGTCTCGTCTTGGCTATTTTTTATAGCAATGTGAGAAAGGACTAACACAGAAAATTTGTACTGGGAGTGGAGTGTTGTTATAAAGATCTCTGAAGATGTGGAAGTGGCTTTGGAACTGTAAAACGGGCAGAGGTTGGAAGAGTTTGGAGGGCTCAGAAGAACACAGGAAGATGAGGGGAAGTTAGAGACTGATTACATGGTTGTGACCAAAATGCTGATAGAAATATGGACAGAGAAGGCCAGCTGATGAGGTTTCAGATGGAAATGAGGAAGTTAATGGGAACCGGTGTGAAAGTCACCATGTTATGCCCTAGCAAATAACTTGGCTGCATTGTTTTCATGACCCAGGGATCTGTGGAAATTTGAATTTAAGAGTGATGGCCTAGGGTATCTGGCAGAAGAAATCTCTAAGCAGCAAAGCGTTTAAGAAATGGTGTGGCTACTTCTAACAACTTATGATCAGATAGAGAAGCAAAGGAATGACTTAAAGTTGGAACTCATATTTAAAAGGGAAGCAGAGGGTAAAAGTTTAGAAAATTTGCAGTTTAGTCCTCTGGTAGAGAAAGATTCCAAGCAGTCTGTGGAGTAATCACTTGCTAGAGATATTAGCATGACTAAAAAGTAGCCGTGTGCTAATATCCAAGACAATGGAGAAAAGGCCTGAAAGCCATTTCAGAAGTCTTTGAGGCAGTCCCTCCCATCACAGGCCCAGAGACCTAGGAGGACTTACACAGCCTTGCAATGCTGTTTCCCACATCCAGGGTGCTCTGGCTTCACCTGTGGCTCAAAGGGCCTCAGGCAGATCTTGGGCTGCCACTGCTAAGTGTGTAAGCCTATGGCCTTGGCATCTTCCATATGGTGTTAAGCCTGTAGGCACACAGAATGCAGAAGTGAAGGCGGCTTGGTGGCTTCTACCTAGATTTTAGAGGATGTAAGGGGACAGCTGGATCCCCAGGCAGAAGCCTGTTGCAGGGGTGGAACCCCCACAGAAAGCCTCTTCTTGGGTAGTGTAGAGGGACAATTTTGGATTGGAGCCCCTACACAGAGTCCCCAGAGAAGCACTGCCTAGTGGAGCTGTAGGAAGGGGGACACCAATCTCTAGACCCCAGAATGGTACAGCCACTGTTTGCTTGCACCCTGTGGCTTAAAAAGGCCACAGGCTCTCAACCACAACCTGTGTGAGCAGCCACAGTGGCTGCACCTTGCAAAGCCACAGGTGGATCTTCCCAAGACCTTGGGAGCTCACTCCTTGCATCAGTGTGTACTCGATGCAGGATGTGGCATTAAGGGAGATTCATTTAGGAGCTTTAAGATTTAATGACTGCCTCCTGGGTTTAGCACTTGTGTGGGGCCTGCTGCCTCTTTATTTTGGCCTATTTTTCCCTTTTGGAATGGGAAAGTAAACCCAATGTCTGTACACCCTCGTATCTTGGAACTAAATAACTTGTCTTTTATTTCGTAATTTTATAGGTGGAAGAAACTCATCTCTAGATGAGACTTTGGACTTGGGACTTTTGAGTTAATGCTTTGGAGGACTATTGCGAAGGCATGACTGTATTTCGAAATGTGAGAAGGACATGAGATTTGGGGCCCAGGGGTGGAATGATATAGTTTGGATATTTCTCCCCTCCAAATTTCATGTTGAAATGTGATTCCTAAGTTGGAGGTGCGGCCTGGTGAAAGGTTATTGAATTATAGGGACGAATCCTTCGTGAATGATTTAGCATTAATACCTTGGTGATAAGTGAGTGCTCACTCAGTTAGTTCATATGAGATCTGGTTGTTTAAAGAGTCTGGGACCTCCCCCTTCTCTTTCTTGTTCCCCTCCTCACCAGGTGATGCACCTGTGCCCCCTTAACCTGCTGCCATGACTGTTAGCTTTCTTAGGCCTTTACCAGACCAGATGCCAGCACCATGCTTCCTGTAGAGCCTAAAAACTGTGAGTCAACTAAACCTCTTTTCTTTATAAATTACCCAGTCTCAGGTATTTTTGTTTTATAGCAGTGTAAAAATGGACTAACACAATGGGGATCACATTGCGATGTAAGATTTTGAGAGGACAAACATCTAAACTATACTGATAAAGTTTTCTCTTTTGGAATTAATCTCATTTTTCTGTCAATTGAAGCACACTGGAATGTGTGGGAAACAGTGAGGAGGCTTCTTTGTGGTGGGTAGAGGGAGAAAACTGGTTTTAGGTTTCCCTTCTCAATGACTGGCCTATACCACCCAACCTGCAGAGGGGAGGGGGATTAATGTGCTATCATGACTTTAAGAACAGGTAAATACCATTTATTAACTGATTATTTTATAATTAAAATCAGAACACTCAAATATGAATACTGGTTAAGTAACTAACATTTTCCCTCCAAATTTTCTTAAAGAAAGTCCAATATTTTGTAAATGAAATGCCAAAATTACATGACTTCACATGAAGTGTAGTCAAATGTATATGTGACTGGTGGCTAAAAATCACCTCTCTAAAAAGAATATGTTACTCTAGCACGTTATACTGATTCAAATCTGAGTTTTTTTAATTAGAGAAATTACAGTTCTGGACACTCTTTGTCTTTATTTATACATGTAACATTTTCCAAGAAATCTGCTCTGATTATTCTACCTTATATTTATCTCTCTTTCTGTAGATAAAATATAGCATCTAATTCTATACGATTATAGATTTTGTGCTGTTTGTTTTGTGACTAATCTAATCTGTCAAGTGGCTAGAAAGCTCCTCAGTGACAGAGTGAATTTCATATGTTTCTACTCTGTTTCCTATGCTGCCTCACACACTACTTGGAAAAGTTCAAGAAAAATGCAGCTCATCCTTTAGGATCCTTTAGAATCCTTTCACCACAAACAAAATTGGTGAATGAAACAACATCCTTATAGCTGTGGTTATGAATTGCATTTGAATGTCACATAAGGATTTTATTTTTAAAATGCTATTTCTTGTAAAAAGAGTCAAGATTTTTGAAATGTAACTATAAAACTGTGATTGTGATGATCGTTTTAAATTTAAAGTTCTTGCTTAAGAATTTTTCTGTAAGAACCAATCCATTTTTTTTTAAAAAAAACCACATGCATAACTCCTACTATGTGCCAGACAAGATTCTAAGTGCTTTACAGATGTTAACTCACTGAATCTTCAAGACATTTTGTAGAACGTAGATTTCCTTAGATGTGGAAAATATTTATGACTATGTATGTTCAGAGGGTTCACCTAAGGGATGCAATCATATAATACAACATCGTGAGCAGTTGCACAACATTATTGGCCATATATTATATTTGAAATTTTAGTTAAAATTAAAATGTCCTCAGATATAAGTCAATATTCGAGGAGAAAAACTCTGACATGAAGAAAACACAAAGACATGAAGGTGGTTGTGATATGTAGGAAAAGTAAACATTAAAAGGAGGATGATTTTTGTACTCTGTCGTTATGCTGACACAGGGCTGATTGAGAGCAATCTTTAAGCAAATTTGCTAAACAAGGTTGCCTTTAATAGTGTTTTAAAAGTAATTTTTGCCTCTGTTCTCCCTTCCAGAGCATTGACAATGCCCTCAGTCTCATACCCTTTTCTGTCTCCAACCTAAATAGGTATTAATTTATCTGAGTAAATTTTAGAACTCAAAATTTAAAAAATGGACAGCTATGTTAGTTGGCAATGAGTATTAAAAATAACCTAGATTTTGTACAGAATTTTTTTTTTACCTTGGAGAAGTCGTTTTTCTCTCCTATTCTGTCATTGAAAGGTTAAAACCACATCCAGGGGAGAGAGAAGTCACTGCTGAGTGTTGTGAGGAACCAGTCATCAGGCTTTGATTAAAATCAGAGGGTGCAAGAAGGAGCCAGTTCCAGAATGTTGATAACAACAAAACAAACTTTTGTCTTGAAAATGTGTTCATCTCTCACTGAGCAGCCTGTTTATCCTAAGTGTCTTGAAAAATCTGACGTGTTTGCTATCAGAACACTACTGTTTGCAATCCTACCTAAGCATATTTGCAGCTGCAGGATACCATAGTTCTTGATTTTTAAAGAACCAAAGATAAATGTCCTTAGTAAAAATTCACTATATGAAGGCACTTAAAATATTACCATAAATACCATACCTAGGCACTTAAAATATACCATAAAATGTACCATAAATGAGTTTAGAAATACTCATTCAATTATTCAATAAAATTTTTTATCAATGCCTTCCATGTGTAAGATACTGCTCTAGATGCTAGGGCTATGGTGCTGGCTGTGTTGCTGGACAAAGCAATATCCCTTCTCTTATGGGTTACATTCTTCTAAAGGTGGTGGTCAAAGAGGGGTAAGGATGATTTGGAAAGGGGTAGATAATATGTAAACAAATACATTTACAGGATGATTTCAAAGAGTGATAAGTGCTGTGATTGTGGGTGGGAATGGAACTATTTTAGATTAGATATTCAAGGACATCCTCACCATGAGCTTAGTCCTGGGTGACAAAAAGGAGCCAGGCATGGGAAATTGTTGGGGCAGGGTGGTTGAGCAGAGGAAAAATCCAGCACAAAAACCCAATAGCAGGGATGAACTTCTTGTAATGAGGAACAAAGCAAAGGTCATTCACTGGAGCAAGGGGAGTATAGATGAAAGTGGTAGAATTTGAGGACACAGAAGAAGGTAGGAGTCAGATTATCTAGGACTTTGGAAGCTATGGTGAGTTTCAATTAAAATTTTTTTGGAAGCCATTAGAAGGGTTTTTAACAAGGGAAAGGTATGATCTAATGCATGATTTAAAAAGATCATTTTGGCTGCTTTGTAGAGAATGGATTATAATGCAGGATTATAAAGCAGGATATAGCAGAAAGTTTTATTTTGGAAAAATTTTTTGTTAGAAATTTCATTTAATGCATGAGTAATAAGTGATTGCTTTTCTGGAATTTATATTAGGAAGTAAGACAAATAATAAATTACTATTATGCCAAGATTAGTTTGTAAATAACAAAGAAAATGCTTTCAACCTAGATGACGGGTTGATAGGTGCAGGAAACCACCGTGACACATGTACACCTAACAAACCTGCACATTCTGCACATGTATGCCAGAACTTAAAATAAAATAAATTAAAAAAGAAAATACTTTCAAAATAATTTTCCTTATGGCTTAAAACACAATTATGTTTTGTGGAAAAATTTTAATGGAAACATTCAGATATATCTTATCTATTCTACTTGGTTAATAATCTCAATATAACTTCTCTGTTAGTTTAGCAAAGAACATTTTGATAGACATTCATTTGGCTGAGAATATAAAGTTATGTATCTACATTTTTCTTTTTTTGAGGTGGAGTTATTTGACTCTTTTTATTACTCTTTTATTATTTCTTTTTGGCTTTGGTTTTGCACAGCTTTGTACACACACAAAAAATTAGGCAGCTCCATGTTTTAGCTACAAGTTGTTCTATTTTTTTGACCCTAGAGAAATCAGTTTTGAAGTGTCCTAATAATTATTTTAATACAAAAGAGAAAGGTTCCAACACTACAGCATTTGTAATTACAGTATGAAAGACACACACACACATGCATTTATAGCACAGCATGTATTCCATGTTAGATGGACAATGAACCAGGAATTTAGACACCCTTATTTGGGATTCAGTTAGGGTTTAATTCTGGAATTTAAAAAAACATTTTTTCACGATTGATTTTAATATCACATCTCCCATTATTTCAAATGTGTAAACATGAGCAGGGGTTATCATTTTATTTTGCAGCACTTTTCCATAAGGCCTTAACATATTTTAAAAATTGAGTACCCTGCAGAAGCAAATCTTTCTGGGGAGCAAAAGAGACAGCCCCACTGTAGCTAGCCTCAGTGAATTCTGACTTGTCTGAGTCAAGGTGCTTAACTACTCTTCAGCTTCTGTCACTGGGAAAAAGGATCAGTATTCATTCCCAGTTGAATAGAATTCCTTGACTTGGGAAACTGTTTAGGTTTCCTAATTTGGCTCTGAAATCGCCTATCAAATATTTATAAGGCACTTACTATCTGCAAAGCTATCTTGATTTTTGTCTCTATCAATAAGCATCTTCATCATGGCTACTCCACAATATGTGACTACACTGAAACCATCTCTGAGAGTGAGAAGCTTGTCTCCCAAGTCTATATTTGAACCTCTCCTTCTAATTAAATAAGTTCATATAGCCTATTGTAGCGTGCAGAAATTTCTCACTACCTGAGTTTGAACATAGTAGCCACGTGTCTTTGGCAAATTATTAAGGATATTTGTGAGCTTCAGTAAAATATAGATATTAGATAATAGATAATAACCTCTGTAAAATATAGATGATATTTTTGATTCTATCACTGATTTAGTCAGGTAACAGTTTTCACATGATATCCGGTAAGCATCCAGTGAAAGGTGCTGTGTGATTGTTATTGTTACTGTTATGGCCATGATTCCATTTGGTACTCTAGTAAAACTCAGTAGTAACATATGAAAACGTTCAATGAGTGGCTACCACCGGCCTGTGCACATGTGCTACAGGGTATACAAACATGACTAAAATGGAATACTAACCTCAAAGGAATTTGTAGTTTATTTGGGGAGGCATGAACAGAACCAGTTTTGTTACAAAAGAATCCTGTGAACAAGTGCCCTTGGCCTTCCAAGGAACAGCTTTGCTAAGAAACTTCATTTATGTTTAATCTGTGCCAAGCAACTAAAAGAATTCTGGACCAAAGGGCTCCTGAGTTCATATACATTGTGGTGTCTGGTGGTCCCTGGGCTTAGTGGAGTAGGTTCTTACCTACCAATTATGAGAATGGATTCTCTTCTAAAATTGCAATTCTTCTCTTTTGACTTAATTGGTTTATAAATTTCCTTTTTTATTTTTTCCATGGGTTAAATTATCTTATCTTTTCTTCACACTGATTTCTTTTCCATAAACTTGTAGTAAATGTCATTTCAGGTCTATACCACTTCCTTTCTTTTCATGCTGTGCTTCCTAATATGAATGTGTTTAATAAGGTCAATTCTCCTCCAAGATGCCAACCAGACACCATTACCTTTTGGGATTTTGGGCTTATGCCATTCTGAGTTAGGGGGTTTTGGATCTTGTGTCTTTCACTGGTTAAACAACCAGAGAAATCTTAAAGTTAGTTCAGCCCATCTTCTTTATGAAACAACTTACCCGAATACAAATATATACTTGTTGGTTATATATATTTATCTCCTCTTATTTCTTTAAAAAGTCCTGTTCTTTTAAGTGAGGACATTTTTGTGGTATTATTTGTAAAACCTCTTAAGAATACAATATCTTCCCTATAACCACAGAGAATGGGTTTGGCTTTCTGGCATTGGAAATAATACCACAAAACTTGGTAGCTTAATGGAAAAAATAAGAGAATTTATATACTGGAAAGAGAATTGTGGAATTGGAACTAAAGTTTTACAGCAGTGCAATAAAGAAATTTCCAGAGCTTTTGCTGACAATCTCCTAAGAGCAGGACAGTCTTTGGTGGTCATTTTCAGATCTACTCTTCGGATGACTTAGAGCTTTCTTAGTTATGTGAGTGAGTCATTAGTGTAATTTGGTGATGATTTGCCATCGGTTTGGGATCGATCATGGTTAAAGTATACAGAGAATATCTCCATTGCTTATCTTGAATGTGTTATAAAGTCAAAATAATTTGATCTAGTAAGCTGTTTTTTATGTTAAAATTCACCTACCACTGTGGTGGACTTTGTCAAGTACTTGTTAGGTAGGTAGATATGTTTTAATTGCTGTTTTTTGTTACTTGGGGTGTGAGAATTAGTTCCGTGAGGGACTTACAACCTTGTCATTTCATAATTTGAAGGCAAGTAATGGCAAGGCCCCCAGCATTCACATGCTTGCAACAACTCTGAGTTCATGCAGGGGAGGAAATCTGAGCTACACTTTTTAATCTTGTCTGCTCAGGTAGGATAGTACTGTCACATGCGGCCGCCAGGCTGGCTCCTCTCTCTTAATTTCCCATTCGCCAGCCCTATAGACACTCCACTCCCTTCTGTATCAGCTGTGATTTTTGCTCACTGCAACCTTTTAAGTAAGCCACCTTGCCTTGTTGCTTTAATTACACTCCAGAGGAATTACTTTCCTTTTCCCCCGACTATGGGAAAAACAATTATTGAGAGAAATTCTCCTTGGCAAAAGTGGGTAGCTAAAGTTTGCCCTTCCCAGTGATTTCAAAAAGAGAAATATAATAATCACTTGACAATTATAAGAAATGATGCTCTTATTCATCTGGTACATACATATATGGCTGAACTACTTGATTATTGCCTGTGCCATTCTGATAGATCGATAACAATGTTCTAAATATTTTGACAATGACCATTGATAGGGCGTGTACTTACTAACAGTTATATGTGTTCATTATATAAAATTTGAAAAATACAGAAATAATTGTTTTATTTTATTCTATAGTTGGTATTGTTAGCGTAGATAAGTGATTTTGAGTTTTCTAAGTTGGTTATATATTCAGCAACAGGTTGAACTCATTGGTTTCAATTGTTTATTGAGTCTTATCATTTTTTTAGGTAACAGAAGTTTATCTCTTTTCTCCTGATTCTTATACTTCATTTTTTGTTTCTTATAGCATTGTCAATACTATGTTAGACAGTAGTAGTAATAGTGGGCACCCTTGTCTTGTTCCAGATTTTAAAGTGCATCTACACTTTGTCCAATAAGTGTAATGGCTGTTGTAGGTTTTTGATCTACTATATAGAAATTTCACTGTTTCCTAACTTTAAATCACTTATAAGTACTGTATTAGTTTTCTATCACTGCATAACAGAGTCCTATAACTTGGCAGTGTGAAACAGTGCTCCTCTTATCTCACAGTTCTGTAGGTCAGAAGTCTGGGTGCATTCAACTGAGTTCTCTGCTCAGGGTCTCAACAAGTGTCTGAGATGAAGGCAGGAGCAGTGTTGGGCTGTTACCTGGAGGCTTGGGGGAAGAATCATTTTCAGAGTTCATTCAGGCAGAATCCATTTCCTTGTGACTGTAGATCTGAGGTCCTTGTTTCCTGACTGGCCCTCAGGTTGGGGCTGTCTTCTGCTCCTAGAGGCAGCTTGCATTCCTTCTTCTGTGGCCCCTCTATGCACAAATCAGAAAATGTGCAAGGATTCTTCTCCCACTGGGAATCTCTCTGGCTTCTCTTGCTACCAGCTAGAGAAAGTTCTCTGCCTTTAAAGGGACTCATGTGATTAAATTAGGCCCACTTACTCACTATCTTAAGGTTGGCCATGCCATATAATATAACACAAACATGGGGATCATATCTCATTATATTCACAGGTTCCAGAGACTAGGTTGGGCATATTAAGGGGGTCATTTTTGAAATTCTGCCTAACACAAGTACATACCCAACTTTTGTTATGTACTGTTATATTTTTGTTCATATTCTTCTACTCCTTTCTCAAAGCATATACACATGTATTAGAGAGGCTCTATCAAGCTTGCCCAACCAGACTAATTTTGTTATTGTTGTTCTATTTTGTTTTGTTTTAGGCTTTTAGCAGCCTGAAGCCATGGTTTTTAGCTTCTGTCTCTAGTGATAAGCAGAAAAGGGGGATGAGGAAGGGGCTTTACTGGCCCAACAAGAAACAGAAACTAAGAATCCATGACTATTCTCTCCTGTGGACACCCCTGCAAATCTACTTTTTCTAAAAAAATTGGTTTGGCTTTGTGAACCCAATTTATCTTTACTATCTGTTTGGCCTTACTCAGGTTAATTAACTTCCTTTTGTCTCCTTTTCCTTATCATTGAAATGGGAATATTAGTAGTACCTATCTCAGAAAGTACATAGGAATTTTGCAGTAAGTCTTAGCTATGTAATTATTACTATGTTAACCAAACTAAAACACTTTTACTTCGTAATCTTCTTTATTTTCTTAACTACATTATAATTATTTTCCCTTATATTCAAGCATTCCTAGATGACATCATTTTAATGGCTGCAAAGTATTTCATTGTGTAGGTGTACTGTAATCTCTTTTTAGAAATCCCTGCTTGTTGGAGATTGCTTATATATTTTTTCATTTTATAAACTACACTGAGATGAACAACTTGTAGGTTGTTGTACACTATTTTTCTTTGATTCCTTAGAATAAATTCATAGACATGGAATTGATTTAAGGAGAACTGGCTTACAAAGGCTTGTGATATATTTTTCCAAATTGCTCAAATTGCTCTATAGAAAGATTGAACTAATCGGCACATTTCCTTCCTCTTAGTCCCAGAAATATCATTTACTTTTAATGACCCTTTTTATATTGTAGAATAATATCTTTAGAGACTGAGTCATAGGTAGTCAGTACCTTGAGACAGTGGAAGAAAAAGGAGAAATAATTCAAGTCAAAACTCATGGGGGAAGTGGTCATGAAAAGAAGTCTGAGTTGAAGAATAAGTTTTGTGGGAAAGGAGAATGTGAAAAACATGTATAAATACTTTTGGACTAACCAGGAAATAGGGAGTCTGGCACAGGTAGGGTGGATAGGATCTACACGTAGCTCTCAGATATGACAAAGGTTTTGGTAAGGATTACTAACACTGCAACAGAATTTTATTTAATTTTTATACATGGCACAATATTTTAAACTAGCTTATATAATAAAGAGATGCCACATTATTATGGTGAACCATATTCTGTGGCTTAAATGATAACTTACAAATGAGTGATGTTTTAAAAGTTTGTTAGGTGGGGTCTGTCTGCATTTCATTGTTTAAAGAAGAGACCCAAAGGGTTTTTCAAGTACTCTGGTGATTACTAATTTAAATGTTGAATGATACACTCCTACCTTTTGGGAACTATATGCCTAGCATCTAATCCAGCTAATATCTCAGTATCAGATTTCTGAAAATAAAAAAGTGAAATTTCAGCAACTCCTTTGGAATACAAAGATCTAGTGCAACTTACATAATACAACAATGTGTGGATTGCTTAATCTTAATGTTGCCTTTTGGGCAGCTGGTGTAGTTGCTCCTATTGAGTATATCCATTAGCTTACTAGAAAAGAATGACATCACATGATGAGGGCACTTGTTCAAGGGTGTGAACCTGTCTCCATCCCTGTATGCATCCTTCCTCTTTAAAGCCCCATCCCTTCCACACCATACTCAACTGCACACACATAGGGCTTGATGAGTTGGTTGGCTTCACAATGCACTGGAGCAAGAGTAATCCATTTGGTATCAACAAAATGAGGAAGAGGATAAATACATGTTATCTAGAGGATTACTGGACTTTTATTAGTTCTTGAAGTGACTTCAGAACCAAATATCTAGATTTGATTTATAATAGATGCCTTATAAATGCTTCTGGAATGAATATTTGCATAGGCCAACTGTTCAGTTATGTGAGTCAGCAAAAAAGTTAAAAAGACATTAAAAGTTCTATTTGAATTCCCAGTAAAAGAAAGGCAAGACATTTAATTACATCCTGCATGCTTTCTTTCTCACTGGCAATACAACCTGATGAGAATTTATCTACCTTAGCTAGTGAACAATGTCCTAACTAAAGGAGCTTGGGAATCACAGTGTAATTTTAGATGTTATAGATCTGATGTAGTCCCAGCTCTGATACTAAATGGCTATTATCTTGGGCAAATCACTGATCCCTCTTGCTTTGGTTATTTTTTCTCCTGTGAAATGAACAAATTAGACTACACAATTTTTATATTCTTTCCAGTTCTAACCTTTTATATCTTTCTCTAATAAAATATTTGTCTTATACCAATCAGAGGGAAATGTGGAATAACTTCATCTAAAGCTCTACACTTTGGACAAATGCAAGATTTTTTTTTTTTTTTACTGTTAATGTATTTGACCTAGGATAACCACCTTGGCTTAATTAAAGTTCACATAAATCCTCCAACTGCTTCTTAATGGTATGAAAATTGTTACCCCATCCCCAATTCCAACATGCCAGATGAGTATCAGGAAGCCTAAACTGAAGCAGCCCAAGACTATTGTAATACTTCCAGCCTTACTTAACCTCTGTCATACTGCCATTCTCAAAGATGTAACAAGGAACCAGCAGTGCAATTCTGACACTAACTACATGGACTTAGTTCAAATTTCATAGATATACAGCCGAGTCCCCCACAACACTGCCCTGACTTCAGACACCATCTGCAAGCCTGGGAGATTCCCAACCACTTGCACTTCTGACAAACTGGCTACAAATTCAGTTTTCCCACTATCCTCTTGCATTTGATGATTTACTAGAACGACTTGTAGAACTCAGAAAAGTACTATACTTACAATTTTATTATAGAGGATACAAATTAGGACCAGTCAAAAGTAGAGACCCCCATGGCAAGGTCTGGGAGGGTCCCAGACACTGAGCTTCCATGTCCTTAGGATTAATACACCTCCTACTGTATTAATGGGTATCATCAACCAGGGAAGATCATCTGAATTGTGGGTATCCAGGGTTTTTAATTAGGTTTCAGTCTGTAGACATAATTGATTGAATAATTGATCATGTGACTGAACTCAGTCTCTAGAAGGTCAGGCTGATATTATGTGGTTCAAAGCCCTGACCCTCTAATCACATGGTTGGTCTTTCAAGTATGGCCAGTCCCCATCCTGAAATTCTTTAGGGTTCCACAATGAGTCACCTCATTAACAGAAATTGAGACATGGTCCAAGGTGTCCACCAGAACTAATAAAGACACTCTTATCGTTAAGGAAATTCCAAGGGCTTAGAGACTGCCTTCCAGGAACCAGGGACAATGACTAGTCAAACTCTATTACACAGGAAGACTTAAAAGTAGTATCAGAATGTTTTGTTTGTTTTAAAATCTTAGAAACTGTTCCAATTGGAAGTAGTCTTCTGGAATTAGCATATTCTTATATTAATAATTCTTCACATAATGATCATACCAAGGAAACACAGTTGATTTTGGTTGATTGCTGAGACTTGTTTGTGCTAGATTTACAGCATGCCTTTAAAAACAAAAACAAACAAGTGAAAGAAAGGTCCTGCCCAACACTGCAAGAATTATACACAATTTATGTTATTCACTGGGACTAAAAAATTATTGCTAGATCTTTATTTTAAAGTGGTCTCCTATTCAGCAGCAGAAAATTGAAGATAATTAATGCTTTCTTTATGAGAGGCTGTGGAGTATGGGATTGCTGTGGCATCAAGTTCAACACACTGAGAGCTGAGATTTGATGCATTTCTAGAGATAGTGTTAAATGAGATCACTGGATCCTGCTAAGCATTTTCTAGTGCTCTTTTGCTGTATGTTTGGTGTCATTCGTCAGCAGGGAATGGTTGAAATGTGAGGTATAAATTGGCAGAGTAGAGAGAACCTATGCAGTTTTAACACCATAGCCACAGACATCCAGGGCTCCTAACATTTTCTCCTAGATCTTCCGGAACATGGAGGGCAGGACGAGAACACCAGTGATTTTATTGGAATGAAGCCAAGACAGTAACATTTTTGTATGCTCTTTATAATATAGCTCTGAAGAATGAACAAATAAAAAGAATAAGGTCACCATGTATATCATTGTTTGGCAAGTGACAAATGAGACAGTAAGCAATCCTCAGTCAGTAGCATGACAAGGAAATACTCAAGACAGACTCTGACCTGTATTGTGAATGAGGTACCTTGATGAAGCAAAGGTTTGGGCCCAATAGTGAGTCAAGGAGCCATTTCAAAGATGGGCTACAGTCACTCATTAAAGGGGATAGAACACAACTGTGCTGATTGTAGAATTAACTGTGACTTGTCCATAAAATAGATGGAGGATACAATCTGTTTTATAGAAGGCATATCTTGAAGGGCCTTGTAGCTTTGTTAAGGACAGATGATAGTCAGCAGGCTGAAATTTTCTCTGTAGTGGACTACTTTGATAAATTCTCAAGGTTTTATTTGTATACATTACCACAAGACATAGACTTCAGTTACAATGGCAGCAAATATAATATGTACTACCGACTATGAATTTTTAGGTAAGATAAAATGCTTCTTAAAAGATTGTTAGTCAGAAATCTGGAGATTGGTACTTTTTTTTTCAGAAAGAACGTCAGCTCAGCCTATGGCTGTATACTGCATTGTGACATTTATTTTTATTTAAAAGTTGGATTTTTGTGATTTAAAAAAGTAATGTAAATCTTCAGTTAAAAGTTTAAATGGCATAAAGACAGTCAGTTTTCATATAGTAGTAAAATTGTTTGAATTTTAGACAATGATTGATGGCCTCTCTTGATTGTATCTTAAACAAAAGGACTTACTACACTTTTTTGATTATCAGTATTATGCAAATATACCAGTAAACAACTGCCTTCTGAGATCTTAGGGAAGTAATGATTAATGAAGTATAAAAATGTAATTGTAATTGTATCACCCAAATTATGTCAATGAGATACATTAGTGACATATTTATGCTAAAAAAAAGAGAGAGAGAAAAATACCTCCCTCTCTCCCCAAATCTTACAACACATTAAATCTGTCTTCTGTTGCATGTTGAACATAACAGTATCAGGAACTTGATGAAAGTTGGTTATTCATTTATGATGATGATGAGGCTGCTGAAGCAATTGGTATAGTTTTGCGCATTACAGAGAAGGTTGTATGCCAGTTAACAAATAGATACCCACTATGTGCCCAACACATAGGAAAAGAAGAGTCATGGTTTGTGACCTCCATGGATTCTAACATTTCTTCTCATTAATTAATTCCTTCACTTGATATTTACGGAATGCCAGTATGTACCAAGTATTGAGCATGGCACTGGGAATAAGGGTGTCCAGAAGACAAAATCTTTTTCTTGATGGAGTTGACGGTTTAATGGAGTCATGGCATATGCTTCCGAAACAGTAGAAGGGTCAGTAATACACAGAAAATTGTCAGGAGAAAATTATGTGGGATAAAACCATTACACCAGATTGTTTTGTAGAGGAGAGAGATTGGCACTGAACTTTGTGGCTAATATTTTAGGCCATGAGATAGGAAATATATTCAAAGAGCTGAAAATTACATGGGAGAGAGTATGATCAGAGATTTAAGCCATAGGCTATTACCTAGAGAATGCTTGGTATATATTGACTTATAATGAAGAAAGATGAATTTCAATTTGCTGCTTTGGTATGCTGAAGAAAAATTAAAATTGTAACTCCAGAGAAGTTCAGAAAGTTAACAACAACAACAACAAAAAGCACAACACTCAAATTGTCTTATCCTCATGACCAAACAACCAGATTGACTCAAGTACCAGCATTACACTGAACTAATTTTAATGAAATTGACTGGATTATCAGGAAGGGCTGACTCTTTTGTCCTGACCAGAAGTATATATGGATTTTATCTTTAAGTAGACTCATATTATGCTTTAGGGTTAAATAGACATTTTTTATTAATTCTGGCTCAGCTCTTTTCTGTGTGTTCCATGTGCCTTAATTTATTGGTCTTTTAGTATCTTTGCATTTGGTCTACAGGTTTAGATTGGCTTTTTCAAAGACTGATTTTCTCTAAAATGTATGGGTATCTTTTATTTTTGAAAGGACACTCTTCTCATTAAAAATTTCCATCAAATAAAATAGGTAGATGCTGAGGCACAGGGAACAAGCACATACATTTCAGTAAAGAGCTAGATCCCCAAACAGTGAAGCAACAAATGCATTTTATACATAGTTAGATGTCCAGGCACAGTAAGCAACACACACAAACTTCAATAAATAAGTAGATGCCAAGGCACAGAAGACCAACACATACATTTCAATAAGTAGTTGGATGCTGAGACCGTGAACTAATACACACAGTTTCAATACGCAGATAGAGGCTGAGGCACAGCGAACCAACACACACATTTCAATAATAGATAGATGCCCAGGCACAAAAAGCCTATACATATTTCAATAAGTAGATAGATGAGAAAAAACATTCTCATTAAATAATTAATTATTGTACTACAACTTTGAGAATGCTTTGGAAAATCTTTCCAAACTACTGTAACAATAAACTAAATGGGCCAGTTGGAAATTTCTTGCTGGAAAAAACATAATGTGTTATAGGAGGGATGGTTTACTGAAACACCTAACTGGTACAGTCTGCTTTTGCTATTAAAACAACGTTGCCAGCAGTCAAATAAAGTAGTCTTTTATTCCTGAATCATTGTACCTCCAATATTACAACTAACTACTGGACTAGCTTTTTCTTTAATTCATAAATGAGACGCTAATAATTACTTCAGTCGTAATAAACATTTTTTATTAGGATGAAAATGTCTTATGCATCTATTATTACCAATATTTGGAGCATAACTGATATTTTCTTAGTGTAACTATATGTTTGATGTAGGTAATCATATCTGGAATGAGCTAGAGTTTATGATGATACTACAAGCATGAAGTAAAATGCCTCAAATTCCTTTTGTGACAAAGCAAGGCATACATACAAATATAAGATTTCATAGATGTGTTTTCTTCTTCTAAGACTTTGAATTTACCTACTGAGTTTTTAATTTCCACCGCTGCCAAGGAATAGAAATGATAAAATAAGGATAGCTCTTGGGTGAATACAAAAGTTTGGATTAAAAAAGTAAAAACAAGGTCCAAAAGGACATCTGAATATTAGTCTAAAGCAGGGGTCTCCAGTCCCCAGGCCCAGGCCTTTTAGGAAATGGGCCGCACAGTAGGAGGTGAGTGGCAGGTGAGCAAACATTACCACCTGAGCTCTGCCTCCTGTCAGATCAGTGGCGGCATTAGATTCTCATAGGAGCACAAACCCTATTGTGAACACATGGGAAGGGTTTAGATTGCACACTCCTTATGAGAATCTAATGCCTGATGATCTGAGGTGGAACAGTTTCATCCCAAAACCATCTCCACCTCCAAGGAAAAATTGTCTTCTACGAAACTGGTCTCTGGTGCCAAAAAGGTTGGGGACTGCTGGTCTAAAGAATGAGAGAACATGCGGTGTTTGGTTTTCAGTTCTTGTGATAGTTTGCTAAGAATGATGGTTTCCAGCTGCATCCATGTCCCTACAAAGGACGCAAACTCATCCTTTTTTATGGCTGCATAGTATTCCATGGTGTATATGTGCCACATTTTCTTAATCCAATCTGTCACTGATGGACATTTGGGTTGATTCCAAGTCTTTGCTATTGTGAATAGTGCTGCAATGTTCTCACTCATAGGTGGGAACTGAACAATGTGATCACTTGGACTCAGGAAGGGGAACATCACACACCGGGGCCTATCATGGGGAGGGGGGAGGGGGGAGGGATTGCATTGGGAGTTATACCTGATGTAAATGACGAGTTGATGGGTGCAGCAGACCAACATGGCACAAGTATACATATGTAACAAACCTGCACGTTATGCACATGTACCCTACAACTTAAAGTATAATAATAATAAATAAATTAAAAAAAAAAAAGAATGAGAGAAAAAGAACTACTGAAATGAAAATCATGCCATTTATCATGGGACAGATAAGAAGAAGGAAGATAAAAGGCACTGAGCATTGTTTTATTCCATCTATCACTATTAGTGAATCTATTGGTGATACTTTTTTACAATTACCTTTTCATTCTGGGACAGATAGCTGTCCTCTGCACATTCATTGTTTTGACGTCCATCCTTCTGAAGGACACCTTGGTTATGTGGTGTTTACTTATTTGATTTTCCTATTGGTTATATCTGTTGTTATGGGCACAGGAGATTTGGAGCAAAATATTTATTAGCACCAGATCCTAATTTTTTAAAGAGATGCTAGTAAAAATATAATCATAGAAATATTGGATGAGAGAGGGCTAGAATCAGCTTGAAAGACAACTAGACATAGGCAGATGGAACTAGAATCATAAAGAATTAAAAATGAGCTCTCCTAGTGCCACGGAGGCTCTCACACAAATCCTTAGTCATCATCTCCAACTATTCAAATCTTGACTCCACCACATTTTTGTTAGGCCTGACCTAGGGCAAGTTAACCACTCTGTACCTCAGCTTCATCTCTCAGAGGTGTTAGCAGGATTAAATGAGACAATAGATGTAAAATATTAAAATAGTGCCTGAAACATACTAAGTAATAAATGTTAGTTTTTAAAATCATCTTATTTGTAAATAAAACGTAGCACCACTGGCCTCATTACTGGGAATGGTGTAGTGGAAGACAGACTTGGAATCCAGATAGACTTGGGCTGAAATTTTGCCTTTGCCACTTACCAGCAGTGTGAACTTGGGCAAGTTAATGTGTCTGGGACTTGGCTTTCTTTTTGGCAATATCAGAAACATAGCAACCACCTCTGGGGGTTTTAGGAGGATGAAATGGGTTCATATTTATAAAGTGTTAACACGACTTTCTCCTTCCCTTTCCTCCTTCCTTGAAGACACACGGGTAAAGAAATTCCATGATCCCTGCTGTGCCTAAGCCACGCCAGTGGACCTAGTCTTCTTGCACCACCCCTGTGGCTGGAGGTTTGAGACAGACAGGTATATTTGATGACCAGCAGTAGGTGGGTCAAAGCTTTAAAGTTGAATCAAATTAATTGATTAGTCAGTGAGTTTGATTTAAAAAGATTGAACTAACAACCTATTATGCGAGGATGCAGGGATGGCAGAGTTTCTTTAAACAAGAACAAGTCGTCTAAGACAGAGGTGTCTCTGTTGTAACACCTTGAATCCCACCACCTCCATCCCAGTTCCCAAACCCTTCTGGGATCTGGCTCAGGTAGGAGTCTCTGCACCCCTGCCTCTTTCTCTTCACCTGCCCCAGTGATCTTCAACTGTGGCCCTTCCTTAAGAACAGCAAAGGCTTATGGGGAGATGTAAGGTTTATCACCATAACAACTAAACAAGTTAAAACTCACTTTAACTTTACTAGGATTTCTTATCTTGAGTAAATAGAAACTTCTGTGCAGACTAGAAGTTAAAGGTTACAGAGAATCTGAGGAGTTCCTTGAAACAAAAGTTCGTATAAGTTTTCTTTCCTTATATATATATATATATATTTTTTTTTAACCTTAAATCCAACTTGACTCTTGACCTGAGGTTGCCTGGCCTACTTTTTGTGTAA
Source organism: Theropithecus gelada (assembly GCF_003255815.1). Lineage (NCBI taxonomy): Eukaryota > Metazoa > Chordata > Mammalia > Primates > Cercopithecidae > Theropithecus > Theropithecus gelada. The sequence goes on from NC_037668.1 coordinate 106,505,308, forward strand.
CCCTCCTAACTCCTGTACTTGTAATTGCCTGTTTCTTCTTGTCTTCCCCAATTCAACTGTAGGAGTCTCTTCCTAAAAGATGTTGTACAAAGCAGAGGAGAAGGATTTGAGAAAGTTAAAGACATAGTTCCTACCCTCAAGACACGAGGGACTATGATACACATACTGACATTATCTCATTTCAATATGTTCTACATATTATACTGATACTATGTTTATCAATGTTAAAGAAGTGGTGTCACACATAACGGCTGTATAGAATGAGAGATTACTCAACTACAGAGAGATCAAGAAACGTTTTCTGCAGAAGATGGGACAGGAAGGATAGGAGGATTTAGATAGGTAATTTTTAGTGAGGGACGGGCAGGAAAAATGGCATGTTTTTGGCATTTGCGAAATATTCTGTAACTAGAGTAAACAAAATGAAATAAGAAGAACAAATAAATAGAGACTAGAAAACCACTTAGGAGTCTATAATACTATGTTTGCTTTTAAAGTGATAAGACACTCAACGAGAAAGGACAGAAAAACAAGGTGTGGGTTGAGAGGCAACATGAAAGTGGATCAAACAACTTATACATGGGTGCTGGCTCACATGTGACATCTGAGGCTCCAGAATTGGAAGTTTACAGAGTCTCACCCTGTTACCCAGGCTGGAGTGCAGTGGTGTGGTCTCTGCTCACTGCAACCTCTGCCTCTCAGGTTCAAGTGATTCTCGTGCCTCAGCCTCCTGAGTAGCTGGGACTACAGGCAGGTGCCACCATGCCTAGCTGCTAAATTCATTAATATCAAGTCACAGATATGTCACTGTAACTCCACATATGTATGTACAAATATTTATATATCCATATTTTCTAAGTATTTGAATAATTTGAAAAATAAGCAGGGAAAATTGAAGCTTGTTTTACTCTACATATCCACTGAGTAAAATTATTAAGTAAGAGAGTATTTTCTGTAATATACTATGAACTAGGATCAATTCACAAGGGAATATGCAAGGGAGAAAGTAGCTAATGTAGTCCTGGAGGCACAGATAGGAGTAGTTTGTCCAAAAGGAAATGATGCTCCATTGAGCTTTGTAGTTATTGGACCATATATAGAGTTAGTTTATTTCTGTCCAGTGTATTTTCTTAAAGAAAGATTGAGAAACTAGAGTATAAGAGGTAGGAGTTTGCAAACCATTTTGTATGAACAGCAGCTGAAGAAATATAAGACTAGTATTATTTTAAGATATGTGAAAGGCTGACACTTAGTAAATGGACTGATTATCCCATGATGCTCTAGAAAACAACATTAAAATATGTTGAGTAAATTTTAGTTCCTGGTAACAGAAAACATTCTACAACTCATACAGCTCAAATGGAAAAGATTTTTTCCTGAGTAGTACTGAGACTTTCTTCTCACATACTTAGTGGCATCCCTAAGTAATTTCTGCTTTGTATAGAAGTCTGGACTAGATAACATTTTCCTGCACCCTGTAAGATTTGTGATTCTGTCTTCTCATGAGAGGTGATGTAGATGGTCCTCTATGTGCATAATAAATGGAGCCCATTTTGCTTCCTTCTGTTCTCAGAATCCCCTCAGTTACATTTCTGTTTTATTCACATTAACTTGGGTCTTGGTGGTAGTGCCATCTAGCACAATGCCTAGATACAGTAGACACTCAAAACTACTTGCTGCTGGATTGATTTACATTTATAAATATGCAAAGGAATGGAAGCATAATTGTTGAATTTACCATTGCTTTGAATAGTAAACAGCCACAGAGCCTGACTCTGGCCAACACATGTACAGACATGGGGGAGAGATGATGGGATAACATCCAGAATAAAACCTTAGCAAACATAGGCTCTATTATCTATGAATAAAGTAGCCTGGCATATCCATTAACTTTAGTGGCCTTAACAGTTGATAGAATTGTTTTAGGTGGCCCAAATGAATGGAGATCCATTGTATTACCAACTATTTTGTTCTTTGCAACCTGGCAATAAACATATACTCTCCTTCCTCCATGCTTCTTTGACCTCATTATTTCTCTTATGTTAGTGTCCAGTGTTTTACAGTCATCAGGTGAATTGACTAATTTTTTCATAGAATATTCAAATACTTTGTCCTGTCTACTTCTCAGAACTCTAATCATCAACAAAGATATACAACTGTAATGTGCCAAGGTTCGCAGGAAGATATTTTGGAAAATAACCCATATTCCTTTAGTTCCATGTACTGGGTAGCTCTTGGAAACTCTATGAAAGGCTGTGTGTATGATGAGACTCTCTACATAAGTGTCTGGAATACAAGTGCAGGTGGGCTAGACAGATAATAATGTTCTCAAGGCTTGTCAGGAGGCTGTTGCCAGAGACCAGAGAAAATGGCTTCCGACTGCTTTTGATGAACCAGCTTGCAGACATCCTTGTTCTGACCCGGGTTCCCTCATGTCCCTTGCCAGTCTTATCAGGGCTTCAGTTTTCCGGAGATTCTGTGGTAACTTCAGTGCTGCTCTACTCACATCCACAGAGATGTACACAAATAATCCACATCAGTTTTGATTCTTTAGTAAAATAGTATATTTCCACACATTTCTTAGGAAAAAACATGATTTATAAAAGTAATGCATGATCTATGTAGAAAATTAGTGAATTTGAGACAAACAAAACGAGGAAATCAAAAGTCTCTGTAGTTCTGCTGTCTAGAGTTAACCAATGAAAACAATGACATACGTGCTAGGCTTTTATCTGTGCACAAAATTACATATTTGAGTTTTTTTAAAAAATGGAACCACATAATCAATACAGTTTGGCAGTTTGCTTTTTAAAAAGTTAACACCGAATCACAAACATTAAAGTCTGCCTAAATCTCAATTATGTGAAAGTACTATAATTTATCTTCTGTTGGATACTTAGGTGGTCCTGAATTATCAATATTATGAATATATTTGTTATTATTAATATACTAATGATAAATGATATTTCTTTTACAGAAATACTCTCCCCACATTTATTGGTGGCTAAATAATTAGTGCTTCTTCCAAGTCAGGCTGTGGAGTAACCCCTATCCAAGGCTGGGGTTGGGCGTTAAAGGTGGGGAGAGAGTAATGATGAGTGCTTGGGCAGTGCCCCACTGTTCTGGGGAGAAACCTGGGCACTGGGACCCCTCAGAAGAGGACTCCATGCCTTTCCATATCTGGTGACTACACTGCTGTTTATAGGGGAGAGAGGAGAATCAGAGAAGTGTGCACCATGTAACTCAAAACAAAAGGAGTTATACAAACAAAAGCTCAGAAGGGCATGGTGCATCTGGGACAGATGAGACCTTCACAGTGGTTGTATCATAGGGAATTTGCAGGGGAGATGAGAATATAGAAGTAGACTTCAGATGCATCATCAAGAAGCTAGCTGAGGAGTTTGTACTTTATTGTGTAGACAAAGAAGGTTTTGATAAAGATCTTCAACCATTGGTATCATTGGGTCAAATTAAGATGTACATTTCTTTCTAGTAATGGATCTTGATTTTCTTTTTACTTGTGTTTTGGTCTTTGTTACATCATCTTTTAATGGTGGCAAATTGACCCAAATTTCACTTTTCAGTTTTACCCTTTGTTTATTTATTTCTTATTTGTTTGTACATCCAAGATGTTTTCAAAGTCACCTTATATGTTCCACAACTGTTTGTTTGGAAGTCAAAGCTGGGACCAGTGATTTGCTTAGTTCTAACATGTAGCTGGGACAATTTTATAGAACTGATTCCATGAAATGATCTCTTCAAAATCATGGGTGGTCAGGAAATGGACACATGAAACCACGAAATACATTGGTACTGTTAAGTCACAATGGTAGTGTAGAGAGAAACTCCTTTCCTCAAAGTCCTTAGAAAATTCCATTGCATACTTTCTGAAATGTTTTAGCCAAGTTAAGGCTAGGGCAAAGAGATGTAGAAAAAGAAATATAAAATTGAGGAGAGTGGTATCCTTGTAGTTAACAAGCAGAAAATCTAAAAGTAACATTCGTCATATACCATTTACAAATTAATATCAGATGGTCTAAATTCATTTTGTAAAACTATTTGTTAGCTTATCTATAATTTATTTATTTAAAAATACTTCACTGAAATAAAACAGATGTGTGTTGGCTTTGCATTGACTATTCTCAGAAGTATGAGAAGGTCAGTTACTGATATCAATGTTTGTCCTCCCTTAGGTGATTCTCTTTATGCATATTTGACTTTCTATAGAAGTTATCAATTTTGTAGTTCTAATGTCAATTTGAATTCAAATGATTCAATTGTCTCCATGAGTGTTTCTGCTATCATTCATTTCTTTCTATCAGTATTTTGCACAATAGCATCACTCTGTAGAAAGTGAAATGAATGTCATCCAGCATAGCTAGTTAAGTTTTAAAAAATTATAGGATTGAAAAAAGGCTGCATCAACTAATTTCCCTGTTTTTTTCTTTTCTAGGTGACAATGGCCAACATTGGAATAAATGGAAATCATTCTCTGGAAACCTGTGAAACAACACTTTTTGCTCTCCGAATGGCAACATGGAATCAGATCTTAGATCCTTGGGTATATATTCTTCTACGGAAGGCTGTCCTTAAGAATCTCTACAAGTTTGCCAGTCGATGCTGTGGAGTGCATGTCATCAGCTTACATATTTGGGAGCTTAGCTCCATTAAAAATTCCTTAAAAGTTGCTGCTATTTCTGAGTCACCAGTTGCAGAGAAATCAGCAAGCACCTAATTTAATAGGACAGTAAGTCAGTGTAGGGCTAGAACAAAATTAAGACATGTTTGGCAATATTTCAGTTAGTTAAATACCTGTAGCCTAACTGGAAAATTCAGACCTCATCATGTAGTTTGAAAATACTTTTGTCAGATTCAGGTTTTGAAATTTGTCAAATAAACAGTATAATTGTACATTTTTCACTTGTTTTTGCCAATGGGAGGTAGACACAATGAAATAATGCCATGGGAGTCACACTGAAAGCAATTTTGAGCTTTATCTGTCTTATTTATGCTTTGAGTGAATCATCTGTTGAGGTCTAATGACTTTATTTGGCCTGTTTGCCAGAGAACATCTTATTGCGGCCTGCATAGTGAAATGGTTATTTTGAGATCACTGCTCTGTAGCTAATCCTTATAAATTAGGCTCAATAAAATAAAGCACTCTTATTTTTTGATCTGGCCTATTTTGCCCGTCATTATGTAGCCTTAATTAATACATGCATGGTCATGACACCCGGAAGTCATGACGGTTTATTGTAACAACCTTTGCATATTCCAGGTCTGGCAGACAGGTTGCCTGATCTTGCAATCCTATCTAGAATGGGCCCATTCTTGTCATATTTGACAAATAGGATTACTTACATTTATTATTATGAAGGTCGATTGTTGTTGGAAGTGTTTTTTGATGTCACAGATTAGCGATTTTCAAATAATCATTTTTTTCTCTGAAAATTTTGCGCATGATTGCGCAATAAATAATTTTTAGAGAAACAAAGGCTCTATCTCAGCACACTGATGGACAACTAGAATTACAGCAGTTTCAAAACTCTACCATGGATAATGCAAACAAACAGAAGCTACATGTCAGTGATAGGTGCAAAGAATATTGGCAAAAGGTGCTTTACTTTGAGCCATTATTTGTGTCAGAGAACAAAAGAAACATAATCAATATACAATATTCAAAGACTATCTGCCGCTAGTATGTTTCTTCTTTACACACATATACACACAGACATCAGAAAATTCTGTCGATAGCAGGTTCATTAAATTTGTAAGATGGCATCTTCTAAAGCCTGTGCTACCAGTACTAAGAGAGGAAGAATGACAATTTGCCAAGTACTTGGGGATTATTATAACGATTAACTAGGCGATCAAGAGATAATCTCTCTCCAAATTTTCCAGTAATAATTGAGACTTTTTCTTTGCTTGTTTGTGTAATTCAACCAAAAGAATTTCAGTACTCATTCAAATTGTCCTAGGTCTATCAGAAATAAGGGTAGGTAGTCCTGCTTTATAATAGGAAAATACATTTCTGTATAAGAGTTCTTTGCTTTCATTAACTTGGATTCATTTAAAAATTAATCTTCTCTGTTAGGCTGATTTCCGATTCTCTAGGAAATCTGTGTAATTCAATGAGACTTAAATTATTATGCTCATAAATATCTGCTTTTGATTGGTAATTTACATTGGAAGTCATGTTAATTTTTAGTGATTTCTTTGTAAATTCCCATAAGTAAATTAAAAGGAATTAAGCAAATAGCCTCACTGAAGATTTAAAGGCAATACTTTTCCAGTAAGTTTAAAGAAGAGAAACACAAACATATTGGCACATGATATTCTGATTTTAAGGCCAGTAAATAATTAATAACACAAATTTAGGTTATTCTCATTTATAGAGCACATAGTAGATGCTCGGTAAATACTTGCCAGGTTGAACTACAGACAAGAACCTCTTGGTGCAAAATGAACACAGAATTGCAAAGTTTTGTGCAGTTTTAATTTAAACTGATGGTTATAGATTTTTGTAGTATATATGAGTGTATGTATGTATATACACAAATGAATATGTGTGTGATATGTATTTCTATAGTGCATATACTTTTTAAAAAGCTGCTGCAATTAGTGACTATTACATTACATAAATGCTCTCATTTGTTTCAAGAAATCTTAAAGCCCAGAAGACCTTTCAGATGGTTTATTTGCTTTCAGAGGAGAATTTATTTCATACAGTTACTTAAGAGTGTTGATATCTTGTGAACAGAGACATAAGGAACCATTCTCCATCCTTCCTCATCATGCTAGGTACAATGCTTCCATGAATATTTCCATGTATTTTGACTGGGGAGAGGCATGGAGAAGGAACTCTCATTTAGGGGCTCCAGGCTCCTTCTCCTTGAGGCTTCTAAACAAATGGCAGAATTCTTGCTGTAGTGCCATGATGTCACCCTGGCCATGTGTACTGACTTGGGGAGAGCTTGCAACATGACCATGTGTGAGAATGTATGAGCATGTAAGGCTTTGAGGAGTGAGAGAGAAGTGTACATATCACAGGAGGGTTATCTATGTTATCTGAGCATAGGTTTGGGTAACCAAATTGGTCTTAAAAATGATGTTAAACCCAAGAAGTAGACATCAAAAATTAAAAAAAAATATATGTTTTCATTGTTTTAAGTTTTTCTTCTGAGTAAAACAAAATTAAAGAAAACAAATGCAACAATGTGCACACCTGACTTCAGAGTTTTATTTCTGTTATTATATGTGTTGCATGTAGCTTGGCAATTTACTGTATAATGTATAATAGACTGGAATATCTACCAATACCTTTCATATAAATGTTCAAAGTAGAAGTATATTTGTTCAGGTTTCTGGAAATAAATTGTAAAATAAATAGTACAAATAGTTTCAATAAATTTACCAATTTGAGTGTTTTCAGCTCTATTTCAAAACTCATAACTGAGAGTTATGAGTTTCTTCAGAGTTACTGAATTTCCTTTTGAACTGGGTAAGGCATTATCCAAGCAACTTCACATACTATTTAAACATGATTTCTGGGTAATTATATTATTCTGGACAAATAACCTAAACATGTCAGGATTTTTACAAGTGTTAGTGAATTTTTCTAAAAAGATGAGACAAAAGCAAAATCATCACACATAAGTTTTTATTACTATGAATACAAAGATAGATAATGCTGATTCACAATTAGCTATGGGTGTATCCAAAACAGCAGACATTTTACTGATGGGTTTAACTAGGTGATAGAAATGTGTGCTTAATTTTTTTTCCTAGAGGCAGAAAGTTGCTTCTAATTATCTATATAGCTAAAATGAAAAATACCTGAAAGTTAATACACACTTATGTAGATATATTTGTGTTATGTGATAAATGTTTCTTTCTTGCACACTTTTGGACTTGAGAAATCTGCTTTTGTTTCGTGCCTACTCTGAGTTTAGAACCCAAATAAGAGCACTTGTTAAATATAGAGTGAACTTTTTGTTAAAACTCTTGCTAGCTACACCTGTATACCATCATTGCTCCAAATTAAATAACTGTTTTGGGTCAGAATATAAATGCTGGGAATATACATTTTATTACTTCTTAATCTAGGTGTCAAAGATTTTACCACCTGGTAAATAATGTTGGACTTCAACTTGTTACTGGCACATTTTAATAGTAGATGAAACGTGTTTTTCTTTGTTGTGTGAATAAATGTATGTTGTGCTCTTTATACTTGTTGGATTGTATAGAGATTAAATAGTGATATGTATATATTGTTGTTTGCTTTGGTATGCAATTCATGTAATTTCAGTGCTTTGACTAGCTTAAAACTTCAAATAAGTAATTTTATAATAAAGTTGGACTAATGTTTTTCAAGAGTGATTATTTTTAGGAGGGCCATATAAAACTTGAAACGCTTGAACCTAAGCTCCCGTTTTATCTGCTACTGGATGGGAAGAATTTCAACTTGTTTTCCATTTACTACCTTTTGCTCTCCCACCCTACCCACTCTTCTGTGATATCTTCACTCTTTTACCTGTGTCTCAACTTACCTAGGCAAGTCATAATTTAGATATAAATCTGATTATTTCCCAAACCTCCAGGTTTAGGTATATCATTCAGAAAAGCCTAGATATGTCTGTAATAAGAAACAACCTCCAAATTACAGCGCCATAAATCTCACAAAAGTTTATATCTCACTTATGGCTCCTGTCCACTCTGAAGGGGAGCTCTGCTGCCATAATCACTCAGAGAACTCAGGTGACAAAACAGCCACCATTATATGTGGCTGTTCCTCATGCAACAGAGCATGGTGAATCACACACAGGCTGTTAAAATTTCCATCTAGAGGCAACACACATTTGCATACACTTCTCCAGCTAACATAAATAATGTGGCTTTACTAACTTCCCAGGGGGCAGCTAAGTGCAATACTATGATATGTTAGGAGGAAAACAGAAACTAATTTGTAGACAGCACTAACGATTTCATTGTCTTCCTAATAGCATTTAAACAGAAACCATTTTTAAAAGTTGTGTTTAACATTTAGGAACATCATGGCATAAAAACATTTGGGACTCACTCTTTGTAAGTACTGACAAGCATGGTCTTGTAATCTGTAAAGATAAGGTAGAATAAATGAACTAAAAGAAATTTTAGATGACTAAAAGGACAATATAATAGAAAGAGGGAAATCTTGGTTCTTAAAAATTCAGACAATTGAAACATTTCTGTACAATACCGAGCATTGTTGCAGTATTGTCTGAAATGGATGCTTTTCTAATAAAAGAAAATGACTAAAACATATTTTGCCTTTGCACTTTTAATTTCCCTATAATAGCATATATTTACCTTGATATAAAGGCAATTCACTGAGTTCTATCAAATTATTGGAAAACTTGAAGTATAATCACACTAGAACAAGATAAAAATGTAAATTTCTTTTCTTTTTCTCCAAGTGGGAACACTGCCTTCATTTTGAACTCAAACATGACAGTACATGAAGTAAGTCAGAAACTTGGTAAAATTAAATCATAGCAATCTTGAGATGTAGGTTCATATAAACCAAATGTTCTGTTCTAAGCCTCAACTGAAAGTTATTGCACAGAATTTTTGGCAGAGCTGTTTTTCTGCCCTGCATAAATATCAACTGAAAGCAATATGATGAAGATAAGATATGCGATTACGAGAAAGTAGTTTGAAGGTTTTTATGCTATTAGTCTCATATTTGCTAAAGTGTATTTTCAGTAAACAATCTAGATAGTTTATGAGAAAATCATGAACATTTCACTTTATCTTATAATAAAGAAGAGGCAGATTACTGAAATCCGAAGGAACTATATCTTAAATTTGAAGTGCACTTTAAATTTTAACAAGGATCTAAACTCAGTCTTAGTGTTTCATATTTAACTTGATTTGAATTATTTTCAATGCCTGAATTGTAAAACCCCAAATTAACAAAATGTATTGTGTTGTTGTAGTGCTAAATTCTATATTAAATGAGGTAATCTTGTACTAGTATATAGTTACACAATTTTAGTTTTAGAAAGTGAGGCCATGCTAGACATACTGTTGTACTGAAAATTTTTATTTCAATAGTCCATGTCAGTACATAAAAGTATTCTTTTCAACAGCTAAATAGTTGTATTAGTCCCTTTTCATGCTGCTGATAAAGACATACCTGAGACTGAGAAGAAAAAAAGGATTAATGAACTTACAGTTCTACACAGCTGTGGAGGCCTCACAGTCATGGAGGAAGGCAAGGAGGAGCAAGTCACATCTTACATGGATAGCAACAGGCAAAGAAAGAGCTTGTGCAGGGAAACTCCCATTTTTAAAACCATCAGATCTGGTGAGACCCATTCACTCATGAATAGCATGGAAAGATTCAATTCAATCACCCTCCTACTGGGTTCCTCTCAGAACACATGGAAACTGTGGGAGTTAAAATTCGAGATGAGATTTGGGTGGGGACACAGCCAAACCACATCAAAAGTATTACATAACATGAATGTATCATAATTTAAATAACAATTTTTGTATTGATGGAGAGTTGTTTTTATTTCCAGTTACTTGCTTTTTTCTTGTTTTTTTTTTTTTTTTTTTTTTTTTTTTTTGAGATGGAGTCTCTCTCTGTCACCCAGGCTGGAGTGCAGTGGTGCAATCTTGGCTCACTGCAACCTCTATCTCCTGGATTCAAGCAATTCTCCTGCCTCAGTCTCCCAAGTAGCTGAGATTACAGGTGTCCACCACCATGCCCAGCTAATTTCTTTTTGTATTTTTAGTAGAGATGGGGTTTCACCACGTTGGCCAGGCTGATCTTGAACTCCTAACCTCAAGTGATCTGCCCACCTCAGCCTCCCAAAGTGCTAGGATTATAGGCATGAACCACTGTGTCCAGCTCCCTCTTTCAAATAACGCTATTTCAATACGTATGTTCTTATATTTCTATCTATTTTTGAAGTTTGCAGAATCACCAGATTAGACATGCTCATTTTCAGTGTCGATATGTTCTGCTAAAATAGGTATTGTGTACTCCCATTCTCTTCTAAGAAAAAACGTTTGATTCTTGGTATCACCCACTGTGTATTTTAGCAATCTTTCTGTTTTTACCAGTTTAATAGACTAAAATTAAATCATATTTAAATCATACTTTATGTTACTTGTATTTTCCATTGCTAATAAAGTTGAGGCATCTTTTCATACATTAGTAAGTCATTTATACCACTTCTATGAATTTCCTGTTCTTGACTTTTTTCCATTTTTAATTTTTTTTTTTACTTGCAGTAAGACTATGTATATTAAGGATATATACCTTTTTTTAATATATATGATATTGTTTGGCTGTGTCCCCACCCAAATCTCATCTTGAATTCCCACATGTTATGGGAGGTGCCCAGTGGGAGGTAATGAAATCACGGGGTCAGGTCTTTCCCATGCTGTTCTCATGATGGTGAATAAGTCTCAGGAGATCAGATGGATTTTAAAACGGAAATTTCCCTGCACAAGCTCTCTTTGCCTGCTGTCATCCACAAAGATGTGACTTGCTCCTCCTTGCCTTCCACCACGACTATGAGGCCTCCGCAGCCATGTGGAACTGTAAGTCCAATAAATTGCTTTCTTTTGTAAATTGCCCAGTCTCAGGTATGTCTTTATCAGCAGTGTGAAAACGAACAAATACAGTATATGTTACAATATTTTTTCCAGGCTGCCATTTTATTCTGCAGTGAGGATGTTTTGTTGGTTTGTTGTTTACTATATAAGAGTTTTACAAAATTTTACAAAGTTTTAAGGAAGACTTATCTTTTGCAGATTCTTTGATTTGTTTCTTGTTTAGAAAACATTTCTGTCCTCAAAGATTATAAATATATTCCCATTGTCATTTTCTACAATTAGAGTTTTATCTTTAGATTTTCTAGATTTTATGGAATTTATTTTTTTGTGCCTCATGTGAGTTAGAAATTTTGTTTTCCCCTAAATGTATAGTCAATAGACACTCCAATAGTTTTTAAGTTACATTCTTGAAATCTTACTTTAGGTAGTATATTAGTCCATTCTCACATTGCTATAAAGAACTACTGGAGACTGGGTAACGTATAAAGAGGTTTAATTGGCTCACAGCTTCACAGGCTATATGAAAGCATGACTGGGGAGGCCTCAGGACACATAGTCATGGTGAAAGGGAAGCAGGCATGTCCTACATGGCTGGATCAGGAGGAAGAAAAAGAAGGTGGAGTTGCTACACACTTTTAAATAACCAGATGTCATAAGAACTCACTATCATGAGAACAGCAAGGAGAAAATCTACCCCCAAGATCCAATCACCTCTCATCAAGCTCCTCCTCCAACCCTGGGGATTAAATTCAATGTAAGATTTGGGCAGGGACACAAATCCAAATCATATGAGGTAGGTTTTTGTGACAGTCACTATGGGACTGAACAAAGGAGGATGAACGCCACTTGTAACAGTTACTACGGGACTGAACGAAAGAGGATGAACACAGAAATGAAAACTTAAGAAAAAAGAATCTGTTTAAAGAAGGAGTCAGGGGGCTCCTTCTAGTGAACAAAGGCCTTGAGCTTCCACAGCCTCCCATATTTATTGGGTAGAAAGAGCAGGGAGGAGGAGGTAACAATTGGTCAGCTGCTTGGTTGATCACAGGTTCACATTATTGCTAACAGGCTTCAGATGTGCCTAATCACAAGAAACACCTGCACCTAAGGCATGACTGCCCTCAGCACCCCCTGTGGACAGCAGACACAGTTTGTCAGTTTGCCAACATTCTGCATTTATGAGAACAGTTTGCTATTTACTCATATAGCCTCCAGTGGCATACTGAGCTGATCACGACCCTCATTCTTTTGGCCTCCAACAGGTTTCCATTAGTCTTTTTGAAATATTGAATTTATCTCATCTGGCCTCTGTTATTTACTCAGATTGGGAAACACTAGTAAGACCATAAAATAATAAAAATAATATTACCCTTAGTATTCAACATTGACCTTAAGACCTATCACGAGTTTTTCTAGTAAAGAACATAATTTTATGCAACACCATTTTCCCTTTTTGCCAGATGTCTGCTATGACCAACAGCATTGAGTTTCCAGATGGCTAAGTGGGGGTAGTTAGGAGCTGTATTGGGTTGCTAGGGCTGCCATAACAAAGTAATGCAGACTGGGGGATTAGAATAGAAATTTATTTCCTTACAATTCTGGAGGCTAGAAGTCTAAGACCAAACTGTGGGCAGGTTTGGTTTCTTCAGAGGTCTGTCTGTTTGTCTTGTTGATGACTATCTTCTCCCTGTGACTTTATATGGTCTTTCCTGTGTGTGTGTGTCTATGTCTCAATCTTTTCTTCTCACAAGAACACCAGTCACTCGATTAGGGCTTAGTCTAGTGGCTTTATTTAATAAATATCTCTATAAAGATTCTACTTCTGAAAACAGTCACATTTGGAGGATTTGGGATTAGAACTTCAACATATAAATTTGTTATATGGACGCGATTCAGTCTGTAACAAAAGTATAGTTAGTGATGTTGACATAAAGCTATGCTAACTGGTCCACACAGGTACTGAGTCTGTTAATTTGGGTTTATTGGCCCTACAGCTAATCTAGTTGCTCTCATACATTAGCAAGCATCCTTTTTAGATGGAGGATTTACTAAATCAGATGGTTGGGCCCCACATCAGTGACTTAATTCAGTTGGTCTAGGGAGGGGCCAGATAATTTACATTTCTAACCAGGTCCCAGACAATGCTAATCTTAGGAACAGACTTTGAGAATGACTGGCCAAATCAACTAGGCTAAGCAGCTATATGGCATGATAAGAAATATGTAATAACCATGAAGATTTTTTTTTTGAGACAGGTTCCACTCTGTTGCCCAGGCTGGAGTGTAGCGGCACAATCATGGCTCACTGCAGCCTCAACTTCCAGGGCTCAAGCCATCTCCCACCTCAGTCTCCTGAGCAGCTGGGTACAGGTGCACACCACCATGCCTAGCTAATTTTTAAAAAGTTATTATTTATTTTTTGTAGAAACACATCTCACTGTATTACCCAACATGGTTTCCTGCGCTTGAGCAATCCTCCCACCTTGGCCTCCCAAAATGCATGAGCCACCTTGCCCAGCCTCATGAAGCTTTTTGATAATGCAAAGTTGCTAAACTCTTTTAGTACTGGCAATTTTATCAGTTTCCTAAATTGTATTTTTTGCCTCAACACCAAACCATTTAGACCTGAAAAATGTAAAAGCTGTGCATAAAGGGACAAGAACCTGAGATGATATCAGTTTAAAGTAAAAAATGAAAAAAACAAAACACATAAGTGAGTCAAGGGTTAGCTGGTCTAAAATCTCTTATTGGTTTCAAAATGATTATTGTCATCATGTAGACAGGCAAAATTCCCATAGTCATCTCTGGGAATATTGCTTATATTTTATTATTCTAACCAAAGCTTTTCTTCTTTTTAAAAATTCCAGGTCATTTGGATTAATTTTACATTTTCATTCTTACACTTTCAACGTTTATAATCTTCTTTGATCCTTGTATTTTCCACTCTTGTTTCAGTCCAGTTGGTCTTAAGATAATTTCCTACTCTAGTAAAATAAGTCTTTAATAAGTTGTTGGCTCTCCAGGGGATACTGGTCATTTATTTTCCAAATAAAATACAATGTTAATCCTTTTCTTCTGGAACAAGTAAATTATTATAATGGATTTTATTCAAAATAATTAGAATGACAGTTGAGAATAAATGAATCAAAACCAAATAAAAATACTTGGATACAAAATGCCACTCTAAAGACATTACAAATACAGAGTCTTTTATGCAATTCCAAACAAATGGTATTTCAAAGGTAAGGAAAAACGGAAAAGCTAAGTGCAGAAGCAAAAGTCCAGGCTATGCTTTTTCAAGACATAGTTCCATCCAGGACAGTTTCTCTCCTTCCTAAGAAGAATATGTCATTGGCTCCTATGAGGTTTACAAAGAATATTAAACATAAACACAGATTAAAATGTTTTAATTAGTCACTTTAAATGTTATTGTTCTGAAATCTCCATGTAAAGTATCCTAATTCATAAAACTGGAACTATTCAAGGAGCTGAAAATGGCAATAGTATACAGTTTTTTGAAGATCGTGACATTTGTCATCACTTTACGATTTGGGTTTTATAAGATTAGTGATTTCCTCACAGAGCTACTCAAAAGAAAATATAAAACAGAGAGCTAAAAAGTGTCCTGAGAATTAAAGAAGCTAAAATTAGATGTATTACATAGTTATTTGCTTTCCAAACTGTGGTTAGGCAGATATTAAAATTGTGCTTTAGTGATGCTTTCAGTGATGTCTTAGGAAATAATGGCATTTTCCGTGAGGTAGAATGCTCCAGAAACTAGCTATGGCTCCTGAGGCTCTTACCCTTTTTCTGACTTGTGGCATACTTCTTCCAACCCTTATTAATCACACTAATCAGAAACTTGTGATACTCAGAAAAGGTTTTACAAGACCCCATGTGCCAATGCCCGGAGGTGCGATGGAGCTTAGAATTGTGATGACGTGCTTTTGGGTTGTAATATAGTCCAACTGTAGAATCAACTGGCTTTTGCCTTCTGTGTTCCCTAGTCATGTTGTTAGCTCATCGTCTGTGCCTGTGAAGGTAGATAGCTAGTCCTCTACTGATTTAAGCTGATTTATGGCTTATGTCCTACTAACTTGTAAACATATTTCGAATCAGCTGACCCTTAGCAGAAGAATCTACCATGGATTGTAATTCAATTCAGAATTAAGACAGCAATTCATTCTGACCCAATGAGGCAACATCAACCACGGGCTGGCAGTGCTATCACTCACTTGTACATGTGTTAAGTAAGGAACTTTCCAGATTCCTGGAGGAGGATAAGTATGGGGAAAGATAGAGGGAAGGATTTTAATGTCTGTAGTCTCAGAAGAAAAACTTGCAGATTTCAAGAATAGATGATGATCTGTCATCATATTACAACATTGCCTTTGGAAATAATTTAACTTTCATAAGTATTACTAGTAATTCTTTACAAGATTATAACCACCCCCTGAAATTCAACTTTCAATTGTAATTCTGAGTAAATTTTGCAAGTAGGTAAGAGTGTCATTATCAAACTTTAAAATGTTGACTCCATCTGAAAAAAATGCCTGTGGTTAGACCTCTGCTTGACTAATGACATTTTTATTTAGAGACATAAGCTCTTTGCTCTAATAATTAAGAGATGGTAGATGGTTATTGAGTTCCAACATGTGAGCTTCTAATTTTGCTTCATTGCATTGGTCACTGCAGGCAAAGTATCATCATGCTTTAATTGATGTATGGCTGTCTGGGTGTTTTTTTTTTTCCCCTATCTTTTCGTTCCCCTTAGGGTTACCACTGAGTTTTGAATTTTCTCCTAAAACATAATTTTGACTGTTGTACTTACCTGTTTTGAATTATTTTTATTCTTCATTGTCTACAGAATAAGATCCAAACTACTCAGCATGCTAATCAAAGATCTTCAGTATCCTGTCTTTAGTGGATCCTTTCTGGAGAATCTAATCAGCCTATAAATCATCCTCCCCTCTCTGAGATTTCTGAGTCTTTTTCTGTTATGATCAGAGGTGTTTACCAGTAACTACGTTTATACTCTGTGACTGCCTGGATTTGACCATGTTTACACCTCTTCATCAGCCATAAAAATAAGATTCTTTTGCCTGGAAGTTTTAGATTTGCAACCTTCACAATTATTTAATTTGATTCTTACTGTGGTATTATTGTATCACAGTATTATTATGTCATTTTAAATAGACAAAAACACTATAGCTTGAAGAAACTATTTGCTGAAATCCCAGAGAGAGGATTAAAACGTCAGCCTCTTAAGATCCAGGCTACACTGCTGCCATGAAAAAAAAAAAACCTTAAAATATGGTGGTATAATTAAAGAGCCTAATTTATAGGTTGGACACTGGTACCATTATTAAGAATTCCATTTGTCTAATGTTATTTAAAAGTAACTGGGAAAGCCTAGCCAGAGCAATCAGTCAAGAGTAAGAAACAAGAGGCATCCACATAGGAAAAGAAGAAGTCAAACTATCTTTCTTCATAGATAATATGATTTTATACCTAGAAAACCCTAAAGACTCTACCAAAAGGCTCCTAGAACTGATAAATGACTTCAGTAAAGTTTTAGGATACAAAATCAGTGTAAAAAAACCTAGCATTTCTGTACACCAATAATGTTTAAGCTGAAGGCCAAATTAAGAACATAATCCCATTTACAATAACCACACGCACAAAATAAATCACCTAGGAATACATCTAGCCGACGAGGTGAAATATCTCTATCAGGAGAACTACAAAACATGCTGAACGAAATCAAAGATGACACAAAGAAATGAAAAAAACATTCCATGCTCATGGATTGGACAAATCAATATCATTAAAATGGCCCTAATTGCCCAAAGCAATGTACAGATTCAACACTACCCCTATAAAACTACCAAAGTCTTTTTTCATAGAAATAGAAAATAACTATTATAAAATTCATATGCAACCAGAAAAAAGCCCAAATAGTCAAGTAATCTAAGCAGAAACAAGAAAGCCATAGGCATCACAGTACCTGACTTCAAATTATATTGTAAGGGTACAGAAATAAAAACAGGGATTGTACTGGTAAAAAAAAAAAAAAAAAAAAAAAAAGACACACATAGACCAATGGAAAAAATAGAAACTCAAGAAATAAAGCTGCATATTTATAGCCATCTGATGTTTAACAAAGTCAACAAAAATAAGCAATGGGAAAAGGACACCCTATTCAATAAATGGTCTTGGGTTAGCTGGCTAGTCAAAAGCAGAAGATTGAACCTGCATCCTTATCTTTCACCATATGCAAAAATTAACTCAAGATGGATTAAATATTTAAATATAAAACCTCAAACTACAAGAATCCTAGAAGAAAACCTAGGAGACACCATTCTGGACATAGGCCTTGGGAAAGAATTTATGACTAAGTCCTCTAAAGCAATTACAACACAAACAAAAATTGACAAGTAGAAGCTAATTATATTAAAGAGCTCTGCAAAGCAAAATAAACTATCAGCAGAGTAAACAGATAACCTACAGAATGAGAGAAAATATTTGCAAACTATGCATCCAGCAAAGGTCTCATATCAAGAATCTATAAGGAACTTAAGGCAACAAACAAGAACCAAATAAACCCATTAAAAAAGAGCAAAGAACACGAACAGACATTTCTCAAAAGAAAACACACAAGCAACCAACAAACATGAAAAAATGCTCTATATCACTAATCATCAGAGAAATGCAAATCAAAACCACAATGAGATACCATTGCACACAAGTTAGAATAGGTGTTATTAGAAAGTCAAAAAACAACAGATGCTGGCAAGGGTGGAGAGAAAAGGAAATGCTTACATTACCAGATGGAAGGTCTTATCCGCGAGTTGTCCAGGTTCTTGGTGCATCCAACAAAGAGTTGAACAAAGTGCAAAAACAAGGCAACAAAAGAATGAAGCAATGAAAGAAGCATCATCAAAAGTGCAGATTTATCGAAATGAAAGTACACTCCAAAGAGTGGGAGCAGGCTTGAGCAAGTGGCTCAAGAGCTCCGATTACAATGTTCTTTAGGGTTTTCACTAAGCTAAAAGAATTTGGTAACACTCCTAAGTGCCCTTTAGAGGCCTCCAATTGGTTACACCCCATGAAGGATTGGCCAGTGACCAATCAGAGGCTAAGTAGAGACTTGGCCTGTGGTCAATCAGAGGCTGAAGTGGAAACTTCTGTCTTGTTATACAGGAGCAGCCTGTCTGCTGCCTAAATTCCTAGAACTAGATGTACCTGCTGTTCTTTTGATTCCACCTTAACCCCTGGTTATCCTAATTCTCTATTCTCCTGCCTCACTTACGTATACACTGTTGGTGGGAATGTAAATTTGTTCAGCCCCTGTGGAAAGCAGTTTGGAGATTTTTCAAAGAACTTAAAACAGAACTATCATTCCATCCAGTGATCCCAATACTGAGTATACATCCAAAAGAAACCAAATCATACTACCAAAGGACACATGTGCTCATATGTTCATTGCAGCAGAATTCACAATAGCAAATACCTGGAATCAATCTAGGTACCCATCAACAATGGATTTGATCAAGAAAATGTGGTACGTATACATCGCAGAATACTACATAACCATAAAAAATAACAAAATCATGTCATCTGCAGCACCATGGATGCAACTAGAGGCCATTATCCTAAGTAAATTAACACAGAAACAGAAAACCAAATACAAAATGTTATTGCTTATAAGTGGGAGCTAAACGTTGGGTACCCATGGACGTAAAGATAGGAGTAATAGAAACTAGAGACTATTAGAAGGTGGGGGGAGGGAAGGGGGCCAAGGACCGAAAAGGTAACTGTTGGGTACTATGCACAGTACCTGGGCACCTGGGTGATGGGATCATTTGTAACCTATACTTCAGCATCACACAATATACCTAGGTAAATAAACTGCACATGTACCCCCTGAATCTACAATAAAAGTGAAAAAAAACACATGTATTTTATGTTTAATATACTACCCCAAATACTACTCATTAAATTTTTTGTCTTTCCTGAAATATGCCTAGCCACTTGTTTTGTTTGTGACAGGGTCTCACTGGAGTTCAGTGGTGTGATCTTGGCTCACTGCAGCCAAGACCTCCCAGGCTTGACCTCCCAGGCTCAAGCAGTCCTCCCAGCTCAGCCTCCCGGGTAGCTGGGACTACAGGCACGTACCATCACGCCTCGCTAATTTTTGTATTTTTTTTGTAAAGATATGGGTTTCACCATGTTGCCCAGGCTGCTCTCGAACTCCTGAGCTCAAGCCATCTGCCCCTCCCCAGCCTCCCAAAGTGTTGGGATTACAGGCATCAGCCACCACTCCCAGTCTCATATTAATTTTTATAAATGTTCTATGTGTGCTTTAGAAGAATGAATATTTTCACACAGTTGTATATAGGATTCTATCTTCACATAATAAATTAAGGCTGTTAATTACTGTGTTTACAAAAATTTTAAGTATTTACAGGTGAAATCATATGCTGTCAGAATTTCCTTTAAAATACTCCAGTTCCAGGCTGGGCATGGTGTGGCTCACGCCTTTAATCCCAGCACTTTGGGAAGCTGAGGCGAGCAGATCACTTGAGGTCAGGAATTCAAGATCAGCCTAGCCAATATGGTGATACTCTGTCTCTACTAATAATACAATAATAATCAGCCAGGCATGGTGGGATTACACCTGTAATCCCAGCTACTCAGGAGGCTGAGGCAGGAGAATTGCTTGAACCTAGGAGGCAGAGGTCACAATGAGCTGAGATCACATCGTTGCACTCTAGCCTGGGTGACACAGCAAGACTCTGTCTCAAAAAAAAAAAAAAAAAAAAAAAGTCCAGTTCCTTTCACTCACCACCTCTACCCTCTGAAAAAAAATTGGGGAAATATCTGAAACAAGATTGCCGAAATGGATGGTAGCATGGTAATACTTAGAGGTTCATCATCATATGAGAGTTTCTCAAATTGTGGTCTCTTAACCATTAGCATCAACATTACTTGGGAACTTGCTAGAAGTGCATTGGATCCCACCTGACACCTACTAAATCAGAAACTCTGGGGACAGGACCCTGCAATCTGTGTTTTAACAAACTCTCCAGGTGATTCTGATGCATGCCAAAGTTTGAGAACCACTGTATTATACTATTCTCTCTATTTTAAACATTTTAAACATATTAAGTAAAAAAGTCAAGATAAATGTATATGTAAAAATATTCATTTCCAGTTCATAATTAGTTTTAAGAAATTTTTGAGTAATAAAGTCACTTGACATTATTAATGCAAGTGTACTTCTATACCAATTGCAAGAGGCAGCTGGGAAAGGGAGATACGGATATGTGTTTGTAAAAGGAAGAGGGGTGGGAAATATATTTTAAAAGTATACTCTATCCTGGTTATTGTACTAGGTGTAATTTCTTAATCCTCAAAAAAAAAAAAAAAAACACACAACACCATGAGACAAGTATTATTATCAGTATTTAACAATGAAACTGAAGAAAAGTGTCTTGTATATTTCTAAAAGGATTTTTACTTTTTAATTTTTCCCAAGATAGCAGATAAGAGGCTTTTAGTGTGCCTCAGTCACTTGGAAACAGCAAAATAGTGGGAAAACACCAACTTATATGGTTTGGCTATATCCCAACCCAGATCTCATCTTGAATTGTACTCCCATAATTCCCATGTGTTGTAGGAGGAACCTGATGGGAGATAATTGAATCATGGGGGCAGTTTCCCCCATACTGTTCTCCTGGTAGAATAAGTCTCATGAGATCTGATGGTTTTATCAGGGGTTTCTGCTTTTCCATCCTCCTCATTCTCTCTTTGCCTGCTGCCATTCATGTAAGATGGGACTTGCTCCTCCTTGCCTTCCACAATGATTGTGAGGCTTCCCTAGCCACGTGAAACTGTAAGTTCAGTTAAATCTCTTCCTTTTGTACATTGCCCAGTCTCGGGTATGTCTATATCAGCAGCATGAAAACGGACTAATACACCAACTCTATTTGCTTTAATTAAAAAAAGAAAAAGGGAATTTACTAAAATAGCAAAGGATACCCCAGATCCTGGGGAGGTGACAGTTGATGAACAGCTCCCAGGACAGCATCAGGCTGATAAAAGTGAGTGAAGCTCCAGCATGAGCGAGAGGCAGAGGCTCCCTTTGTGACTCACCTTTCCACTAGGGATCCAAGCAACTCAGGCCAAAGGAGAGCACCTTGTTTCTCCAAAACCCTGGGGGTAATGTTGGGAGAGACTTGGAAATGCAGAGAGGGAAAGACACTGGGAAAACTGTAGACATTTTCCCAGATCCAGGACTTAAAGCAGGACGCCAGTTTTCACCTGAGCTCGTGCAAAGTCAGCCATTTTTTGGCAACCCAACAGTGTGGCCAAGCAAGCATTCCAGTCAGGTCAGAGATTGGCGCACTTACTGTGGAGTGGGACAGGACCCCACAGCCAGAATTGAGTGACAAACGTGGAAAGCATCCCAGCAGTAGGCACTGGAATTGGGCTCTCTTACATCACAGGTCTGAAGTGGGAGGAGCGTTTCTGAAGCCATTATTTCTGCTAGATGGTGAGATCTGCAGCCAGGCTCAGCTTTGCATCCTGGAACCAGTCTGCATGTGTCATTGCTAGGTGCCTCAGCCCACTTTCCTGAGATCATGGTGCAGCAGCAATCTCTCTGTTCCACACACACCCAGGTGTACCTCCAGGTGCTTGGAGCATGCTCTCACCAGGATTAGCAGCTTGAGCTGCCCCTCCCTTCCTGTTCAGAAATCCTGGTGCAGTAACACACTCTCTGTTCCACGCATAGCAGGCCTCTGGTGCACCTGCCCTCCTGGAACAGGAAGTTGAGCTGCCATCCCCTACCCATGTAAAAAACTTGGTATAGTGGCACTCCCTCCACTCTATACCCAGATATAACGTCAGGCATTTGGCACACCTGTTCCTGTAGATTAGGATCTTGGGCTACCTCTCCCTTCCCATGAAAATACCTTGTGGCAGTGGTTTCTCTGCTTCTTCCATTGGACGTATCAGCCAGGATGAGGTGCACCTGCTCCCCTAGAGTAGGCGTCTGAGCCACGCTTCCCATCCCCTGCAAAGACCTTATTGCAGCAGCAGTTTCCTGCTTGCCAGAGCAGATTTCTAGGCATTTGGCACATGCACTAGCTTGGATTAGGAGCCTGGGCTACCCCTCTTTTTAGATGCAGAGATCTTGGTGCAGCAGAGTTTTCTCCTCTCAATGCCTAGAACTGTCTCCAGGCATTTGGAACACCCATTGTTTTAGATTAGAAGTTTAGGCTGCCCCATCATCCCCATGCAGGGAACTTGGTGCAGAGGATGTTTCTCAACTCCATGCCTAGGCACAAGTCTGGGTGCTAGGTGGCTGTGCACTGGATCCCTTGGAGCTGGTATTTGTGCCTGCCACTGGTGGACTATGGGTGGGCCAACCTGGTCCAGCTCTGCCCAGCTTTGTCCCATTTTCCAGAGTTGAGCAGGGAGTCCAAGGCAGCAGACCTTTTCTCTGCAAACAAGGACCAGGTATATACTCATCGGTATTGGCTACACAGCCAGGTCTTACCCAGAAAAGCCACCAACTGGCCTGCAGGTTGAAGGGTGCAGCACAATAGGAAATCTGCTAACACAAGTGCACAGCACTGTGGAATGAGATAGGCTCCCTGGGACCACTGCCACCTCAGTCCGCTAGGAGGCATTGAGCCTGCTCACATGCCCAGTACATCACTACTGCAATCAACATTTGGGAAAGCCACCATGCAAAGCTATCTGCAACCAAGGAACTTTATGCAGACTCTTTGCCATGGAGAACACTCAGAACCAGAGATCTAACCTCCAGCACAGTCTTCACCTAACCGATGGGGATTACAGCCTGCCGAAGTCCATCTTGGGCCAAAGGAAATGTGGGCACAACACCAGCTGCTGAAGATGGTGCCACCAAAGCTCAGGAACCGATGTGGAGAGGGGTTCATCTCTTGCCCTCTGCCTGTCTCCTGAGTGCACTGCTGATGACTTGGCAGTGGGTCTTCCCACTGGGGCCCAGAGAGGGTTGAAAGAGACTGCTGGGGTTTCTAAGGTGGCTTTATAAGGCAAACACAGTTAGGGGAGGAAGCTTTTCATGCTTCTCCTTTGCCTCCACCCCTACCTGCTCTTCCTGCCACCTCCTACTCTTAAGTGCCACCTACTGGATTGAAGCCTGACATATTGCTATAACAAGCACAGTCTGAGAAAGTCACTGCATGAACCTATCTGCAGCCAAGGAAACTGCACAGAGCCTTGGCACACTGAAAGCACCCCAAAATGAAGCCAATCCATACACAAAATACTCTACAGTCATATTCCCAAGAGAAAAAAGAACAGAAAATCAAAAGGCTTTATCCAGAAGATAGCAAGTTCAATAAAAAGTATCAACTTTCTAAGATGAGAAAGAACCAGCACAAGAACTCCAGCAATACAAAAAGCCAGAATATTTTGTCACCTCCAAAGAATCCCAGTAGCTCCCAAGTAATGGATCCTAATGAATGAAATGTCTGAAATGAAAAATATAGAATTCAGAATACGGGTGGCAAAGAAACTCAATGAGATCCAAGAGAAGTTGAAATCCACAGAAAACCAGAAAAACAATCCAATATTTGAAATAGAACATGGCTATTTTCACAAAGAACTTCTGGAATTAAAAAAT
Organism: Theropithecus gelada; assembly: GCF_003255815.1. Classification (NCBI taxonomy): domain Eukaryota; kingdom Metazoa; phylum Chordata; class Mammalia; order Primates; family Cercopithecidae; genus Theropithecus; species Theropithecus gelada. The sequence goes on from NC_037668.1 coordinate 106,529,599, forward strand.
TCACTGGAGGAATTTCTAAATACAGTTGTAAGCCTTAAGAATAGACTAGACCAAGCAGAAGAAAGAATTTCAGATTTCAAAGACTGGATCTTTGAATCAAACCAGTCAGACAAAAACAAAGTAAAAAGAACTTTTAAAAATGAACAAAACTCTCAAGAAATATGGGATTATGTAAAATGACCAAATATATGACTTACTGGCATTCTTGAGAGAGAAGAAGACAAAGCAAGCAACTTGGAAAACTTATTTGAGGGTATAATCCTGGAAAAATTTTTCAATGTTGCTAGAGAGGTCAACATGCAGATATAAGAAATCCAGAGAACTCCTACAAGATAATACACAACATCACTATTGCCAAGTCATATAGTCATCACATTATCCAATGTCGATGTGATAGAAAAAATATTAAAGACAGCTAAAGAAGAGGGTCATGCTATCTGTAAAGGGAAACCCATAAGATTAACAGCAGAATTCTCAGCAGAAACCTTGAAAGCCAGAGGAGATTGGAGGGCCCACTTTTAGCACTCTCAAAGAAAATAAATGCCAGCCAAGAATTTCATATATCTGGTCAAACTAAGCTTCATAAATAAAGGAGAAATAAAGTCTTTCCCAGACAAATAATGGTTAAGGGAATTTTCACCCTCCAGACCAACCCTACAAGAGGTGCTTAAGGCTTAAGAGAATTCTAATTATGGAAATAAAACAATGATACTTGCCACCACAAAAGCACATGCAAACACATAGCCCAATAGCCTTATAAGTAACTACATCATTGAGACTACAAAGGAACTAGCTAACAGCACTGTGACAGGAATAAAATCTCACATATCAATATTAATCTTAAATGTAAGTGACCTTAATGCCCCACTTAAAATACATGAAGTAAAAATTTGGGCTAAAAATTCATCCCTTTGCTGTCTTCAAGAGACCTACTTCACATATAACAACACCCATAGACTCAAAGTAAAGGAATGGAGAAAGATCTATCACACAAATGGAAAACGAAAAAGAGTAGAGCTCACTATTACTCTATCGGATAAAATAGACTTTAAACAAACAACAGTAAAAAAGGGATTAAGAAGGGCATTACACAATGATAAAGGGCTCAATTCAACAAGAAGATTTAAGTATTCTTTTTTTTCCCCAAGGAAAGCTGTTGAAGGCAGATTTAAGTATTCTAAATATATATGTACCCAATATTGGAGCAACCAGATTTATAAAACAATTACTTGTAGACCTAAGAAAAGACGTTGAAAGCCACACAATAATAGTGGGGGACATCAAAATTCCACTGATGGCAGTAGATAGATCACTGAGGCAGAAAACTAACAAAGAAATTCTGGACTTAAATTTGACACTTGACCAATTGGACCCAATAGTCATCTACAGAATACTCCACCCAACAACCACAGGATGTACATTCCTCTCATTTGCACATGGAACACACTTTAAGATTAACCATATGCTTGGTCATAAAGCAAATCTCAATAAATTCAAAACAATTGGAATCATATCAAACATCTTCTTGGACCACAGTAGAATTAAAATAGAAATCAATATCAAGAGAAACTCTCAAAACCAGACAAGTACATGGAAACTAAGCAACTTACTCCTGAATGACTTGGGAAAACAATGAAATTAAGGCAGAAATAAAAGAAATTCTTTGAAACAAACAAAAATAGAGACACAACATATCAAAACCTCTGGGATATGACAAAAGTGTTAACATGAAAGTTTATAGCCCTAAATGCCTATATCAAGCAGATAGAAAGGTCTCAACTTAACAACCTAATCTCACAGATAAAAGAACTAGAAAAACAAGAACAAATGAAACTCAAAGCTACCAGAAGAAAAGAAATAACATCAGAGAAGGGTTAAATGTAAGTGAGACCCACAAAACCATACAAAGGATGAATGAAATGAAAAGTTTGTGTTTTGAAAGAATACACAAAACAGATAGACTGCTACTTAGATTAACAACGAAAAAAGAGAGAAGATCCAAATAAACACAATGAGAAATAAGAAAAGTAACATCACAACCAATTTCACAGAAATATAAAAGATGCTCAGAGACTGTGTGAACATCTCTATGCACACAAACTAGCATACCTAGAGGAAATGAATAAATTCCTGGAAACACAATCTCCCAAGATTGAGTCAGGAAGAAATGGAAATCCTGAACAGAGAAATAACAAGTAATAAAATTGAATGGTTAGAAAAAAAACCCCATCAATCAAAAAAGCCATTCAGATGGATTCACAGCTGAATTCCACCAGATGTACAAAAAGCTGGTACCAATCCTATTGAAACTATTCCAAAACATTGAGGAGGTGGGACTCCTCCCTAATTCATTCTATGAAACCAGTATCATCCTGATACCAAAATCTGGCAAAAACATGACAAAAAAGAAAACTACAGGCCAATATCACCAACGAACATAGATGCAGAAATCCTCAATAAAATACTAGCACACTGAATTTGGGAGCACGTTCAAAAGTTAATTCATCGTGATCAAGTGGGCCTTATTCTTGGGATGCAAGGATGGTTATATATGCAAATCAGTAAGTGTGATTCACCACATAGAATTAAAAACACAAATCGTATGATCATATCAATAGACACAGAAAAACCATTCAACAAGATCCAACACTCCTTCATGATAAAAAGCTCTCAAAAGACTAGGCATTGAAGGAACATATCTCTAAATAGTAAGACCCATCTATGACAAATCCACAGCTGACATCATACTGAACAGACAAAAGCTGGAAACATTCTTCTTGAGAACTGGAACATGACAAAGATGCCCAGTCTCAACACTCATATTCAACATAACACTGGAAAACCCAGCCAGAATAATCAGGCAAGAGAAAGAAAAGACATCCAGACAGGAAAAGAGAAAATCAAATTATCTCTGTTTGCTGAAAATATTATTCTATACCTAGAAATCCTTAGAGATTCACCCAAAAGACTTCTCGACTTGATAAATGACTTCAGCCAAGTTTCAGGATACAAAATCAATGTACAAAATACAAAACCAATGTACAAAATACAGGAGCATTTCTATACACCCATAACATGCAAGCTGAGAGCCAAATCAATAGTTCAATCCCATTTACAATAGCCACAAAAAAGTACCCAGGAATACATCTAACCAAGGAGGTGAAGGATCTCTACACAAAGAACCACAAAACAATGCTGAAAGAAATCATAGATGACATAAACAAATAGAAAAGCATTCCATGCTCATGGGTTAGAAGAATCAATATGGTTAAAATGGCCATACTGTTCAAAGCAATGTACAAATTCTATGTTATTCCTACCAAATTACCAAAGGCACTTTTCCCCAGAATTAGAAACAAATGGTAAAATTCACATGGGACCAAAAAGAGCACAAATATCAAAGCAATCCTAATAAAAAGAACAAAGCTGGAGACATCACGTTACCTGACTTCAAACTATACTACAAGATTACAGTAACTAAAACAGCATGGTACTGGTACAAAAATAGACACAGACCAATGGAACAGAATGGAGCTCACTGAAATAAAGCCACACACAGTACAACCAGCTGATCTTTGACAAAGTTGACAAAAAATAAACAATGAGGAAAGGACACCCTTTCAATAAATGGTGATGAGAAAACTGGCTAACATAATAAGCAGCAGAATAAAACTGGACTGTCTACGTATCACTATATAAAAAATTAACTTGAGATGGATTACAAACTTAAATGTTAGACTGTTACATTCTCGATTTTATTTATCTGGAATGGAAATTATAGAAGAAAACTTAGGAAATACTCTGCTAAACAGTGGCATAGGCAAATAATTTATGATGAAAGCCCCAAAAGTAAATGCAACAAAAACAAACACTGGCAAGTGGGACTTAAGTAAACTAAAGAACCTCTGCACAGCAAAAACAAAACAAAACAAAACAAAACAAAACAAAACAAAAAACAAAAAACAAAAACCGAAACAAAACAAAAAACAACAACAACAAAAAACTATCAACAGAGTAAACAGACAACCTACAGAATGGGAGAAAATATTCACAAACTATGCATTTGACAAAGGTCTAATATCCAGCATCTATAAGGAGCTTAAATAAATCAACAAGAAAAAAACAATCAACCCCATTAAAAAGTGGGCAAAGGTCATGAACTAACACTTCTCGAAAGAAAACATGCAAGCAGCCAACAAACATGAAAAAGTGCTCTACATGACTAATCATCCAAGAGATAGAAATCAGAACCACAATGAGATACTATTCTGCATCAGTCAGAGGTTATTATTAAAAAGTTAAAAAAAAAAAAAAAAAAAGAGATGCTGGTGAGGTTGTGGAAAACAGGGAATGTTTATACACTGTTGGTGGAAATGCAAATTGGCCCATCCTCTTTGGAAAGCAGTTTGGAGATTTCTCAAAGAACTAAAAATAGAGCTACCATTTGACCCAAGAATCCCATTATGGGGTATATATCCCAAGGAAAATAAATCATTTTAGCAAAAAGACACACGCACACTCATATGTTTACTGCAGCACTATTCACAATAGCAAAGACATGGAATCAACCCAAGTGCCCATAAAAAGCAATAAAGTCATGTCCTTTGAAACAACATGGAAGTAGCTGAAAGCTGTGATCCTAGCAAACTAATACAGAAACAGAAATGCAGATATCACAAGTTCTCACTTACATGTCGGAGTTAAATTTTGGGTTCCCATGGACATAAAGATAGAAACAGTAGTCACTGGGAACTCCAAAAGTTGGAAGGGAGGAAGAGAGGCAAGGGATGAAAAAATTCTTATTGAGTACTGCCTTCACAATTTGGGTGTTTGAGGTTTGGGAAGCCCAAACCTCAGCATCATGTAACATACCCTTGTAACAAACCTGCATGTGTACCTCCAAATCTAAAATAAAAATGGAAATTAAAAAAAAAGGCAAATGGAAAAAAATAATGAAAGGCTTTGCACATTCACTACATCATAACTTTGCTATTAGTGTTAATTTTGTAGAAAATTATGTTAGCAACAAGTAAAACAACAAACAATAACAACTAAGAAACTAAAACAAACAAACCATTATTTTATGTTCTGATAAAGTTTTGGTAGTCAGGATGTGAGAGATTCTAAGGTAGTCAAGTCTCTCCAGTGAGATATGAATTTACCTGATGTCTTCGGAAAATTTAGCGACTGTGAATTACTGAACTGTGGCATGTAAATGTGATGGCCAAAGATTGAAAATCCAGTTTTAAACTATCTGCATCACCATCTGCACCACTTTCATGGGTGTAGATGGAAAAGGTTATTTAGAGAAAAAACACACAGAATTTATTAGTTCAGCATTTGAGATTTCAGTTACAGAAATCACTCAGTCCTAGTTATTTGGTAACATTCTTATGCACTGGGAATGGCTATAGTGCAATACTCATGTTCTTTCTTTGACTTTGCTATTTTGTGCCTTTGGGAGCCCTATATTCATACACTGGATTTTTAAACTGTAATATATGAAAAAATTGCTCTTAACTGAAGCTGTTTAAACAAAATTTTCCTTGGTCAAAAATGTTTGAGAAATTCATTCTAATTTTTTTTTAGGGCATGTCAAAATCTACACTAGGATGAAAACCTGTTTAACTTTGTTTAAAGACTTGACAATATATTAGCTACAGCAAAAAATGTTTTGCTTAACATCTTAGGTTGATGTAAAAGTAATTGCATTTTTTGCTATTAAAATTAATGGCAAAACCACAATCACTTTTGCACCAACCTATACTTACTGTAATTTCTTAACACCACTTTGGGAATAACAGTCCTTGATAAGAAACAAAACGTAGTCTCTTGCTGTTCTTAGTTATAATTCGTGCCTTTTTCTGAGTACTACTACTTTAGATACCAATTAAATCAAAATACTTCTAGAGTAGAAAGCCATAAAATACTAAAGGTTTTAGGAGTCATCAACGCTACTATGTATACTTAATCTTTGAGAGAATAACTCAAGATAGCTTACTGACTTCTGAACAATCATATTCATCAGAAAGAATTACCAAGATGAAATAAAGTCACTTAGGGAATGGGATGAAGTAATGCTTGCATTGTTGCTTTATTTTTCAGTGTTTACTTGCTTTTTCCTTAAGAGAATTATATTTCTTGCTCTCACATTCTGAAGAAGTGCTTGATGTGGTTTCATCCTTGAATGTCTGAGACAGTAACCAAACAAGAAGGGGTTACATGGAAGCTGGCTGAGAAGGAAAATGTTGCCAATATCTAATACAGATTTAAGAAATTTCTTCCGGCTAGCAGAAAATTTTTATCTAATACAAAATATGAACAGCATATCCATCTCTAATTCTTCGGCTTACTTTTCCTACAGCAAATTATGTAAATCTAAGCATTGATTAATAGTGAAAACATGTAATTAGCCCACAATATCAGGAAATCTGGTTCCCAGGATTAGTCATAACCAAGGGCAACCCAGTGGAAAGGCACAATGTATTAAATGTGTCTTTTACCAGTTAAGTAGAAAATAGAGCAAGGAAAATGGAAAATATAAGAGGAGTATATGTCTCTCAGGCTAACTAGTTCATTTCTTTTAGATGTCTGGGTCCTTTTACATTCTTTTAGGATACATGTTCCTGGAAACATCAAAGATTAAGCTTTACAGACTATCAGACACATGTGAGAATAATCACTAAAAAATCTTCATTTTTCAACTATAATATCATAGATTTGGTGCCTTTTTGTTGTCAATTACTTGGTGATACGGTTTGGCTGTGTTCCCACCCAAATCTCACCTTGAATTGTAGCTCCCGTAATTCCCACATGTTGTAGTAGGGACTCAGTAGGAGATAATTGAATCATGGGAGTGGTTTCTCCCTTACTGTTCTCGTGGTAGTGAATAAGTCTCTCGAGATCTGATGGTTTTATAAGGGGTTTCCCTTTTCTCTTGGCTCTCACTTTCTCTCTGGCCTGCCCCATGTAAGACCTGCCTTTGCCTTCTGCCGTGATTGTGAGGCCCCCCTGCCCCAGCCACATGGAACTGTGAGTCCATTAAAGCTCTTTTTCTTTATAACTTACTAACTCTCAGGCATGTCTTTATTAGCAGTGTGAAAATGGACTAATACACTTGAAGAAGTAGAATGACTGATTTCAGCCTGTTACACAATTTGAGGTTTTTGAATGACCAAAGTTTTCCAGAAATGACTGTTCCTCTTTCTGACTTCTGTTAACTCTTCCCTATGAGGCTGAAGCAAAAAGAGAAAGAGGGAAGGAGTGCAATGGCATCACCACATTCATAGGTCAACTCACAGGACTGAAAATTTTCAATTTGAAGTGGGTCGTTTTTCCAGAGACTTTTGAAGAGGAAGAAAAGTTTTTCCTACCCAGTAGAAAATACCAATTCGCTGTTACAGTAGGCTTCCTTGTGACTTATCTACAATGTAACTTCTCTTTGCAGCTGTGGTGGATCCACCAAGAGCTCCACAACTTTATTGCTGTTGCTTAATATGAGTCACACAGAATTTTTGAGGGAATAGGGAACCTATTGTCTTGCCACAGAAAATTTTGAAATGCAACCTTAACCCAAATTTCAAGCAAAAGTTTAAACTAGATTCATTCCTGATTAACGGAGTACAGGGCAATTATAGTAGTAATTTTGTACTTTGGTATTAATCTTGTGAATTTGCAAGTGAGAATTTGCAGGGGCAAAACATAAGATAGGGCTGGGAGTGGTGGGTCATGCCTTTAATCCCAGCACTTTGGGAGGCTGAGGCAAGCAGATCACTTGAGGTCAGGAGTTTGAGGCCATCTTGGCCACCATGGTGAAACCCCATTTCTACTAAAAATACAAAAATTAGCCAGGCATGGTGGCATGCTTCTGTAGTCCCAGCTACTCGGGAGGTTGAGGTGGGAGAATCACTGGAATCCAGGAGGCAGAGGGCGCAGTGAGCCAAGACTGCATCACTGTACTCCAGCATGGGTGACAGAGTGAGACTCTATCTAAAAAAAAACCAAAACAAACAAACAAAAAAACCATTAAGATAGACCTCCATTAAATGAGAGGGTCTGATTGTAGGATTCTGCTGGAAATGCAATTTGGCATCATGTTGTACCTACAACTTTAATATTACCATGCATTTCTTAAAGGATAAAACAAAGTCAGTGTCTGGAAGTATATCAGGGCACTAGCTATCTAGACAAAGATATTTACATTGATTTAAAAGATTAATTACTATCGGATAAACTAATAGGTTTGTTTTTTTCTCTAGAAAGACGTGATATTGACAAACTCATTTGCCAAAGAAATTATTTCACAAAAATCACATATATCACTTAAAACAATGTAATTAACTTTTAAAACGATATTCATAGTTTTAGGGGAAAAAAATCCTTACGCTCGTTAAAGACACTGGAAAAGCCAGTGAAGTAAAAGGAACTGATGGAATAGCAAGCGAAATAAAAACAAAGAATGATAAAAATTCCAGGTTTGAGAGATTTTTGGAATGAAGCTGAATTGCAGTGAGACTGACTGTAACTTGTGGCCTGACCTTGAGCTCTGCCTCAGTGACCCTGATCTACTCAACAGGATTTCTGCTCTCATCTAGTTTAAAAGGAAAACAAAAATGCTCCCTTGTTCTCGCTCTGTGTTTTCTCTTCTTTTCCTTCTTCTTCATTTTTCCTAAAATGCCTTTCTTAATTTAGGTTCAATTTTCAGACAATGCATATTGTCGGAAGAAAAAAAAGTGAATTACGTCATTAAATATGTTATTTCTTCTACTCTACAGTTTATTTATTCTTCAAGTAATATTCCAAGAAGATCTGCTTTGTTCTTACAGCTTTTACCATTACTTTGTAAATCCATTGATTTTACTAAATGCTTTTGGCAAATGGAGGGTTTTTTTTTTCTATACCCAGGAATTAGCTAAATAGAACCCATTACAGAAGATCTTTTGCTGAAAATTTTAATTATTGGCCACATCTCTTGAATGCATCAGTAGCGTATTCCAGGAATCAAAGTGGTTTATATCGTAGAGATATTGACTATACCTATGACTTTTCAAAGAAGTTTAGAAATACCAGAGTCCCAGAATGCCTGCCCTTTATAGAATAATCAAGTACATTAGTCACTAATAAAAAGAACCTCATCTTGTTGATGTGTACCTCTTCAATATCAATTAATTGTCACAGCACATTATGGAACTCACTAGGTGAATAATATGGTACTGGCTACTTTAGAAATCAATATGTAGACCTTAAAGTGGAAATGAAGACACTAATGAGTAGATTCAGAGAAAAATCCATTTGAAATGTGCTTTTAATTTGTAAGTCTGAAGTCTTATAGACTGACAAAATAAGTGAGAAATAAAGTTTAATATTTATTTGATAGATTAGGCCAGGGATTCTGCTGCACTTGGGATAAACTCAAGCAGTTTTGATGAGCAGAAATTCTGGAAATTATGTTAATCCAAGGGTTTCTGCCAAGTTTTATGACGCTTAAAATGCCAATGAAGGGCAGGAATGGGAAAGTGTAAATGAAGGCCAGCATAGTTTCCCATTTCTTAAGGTGTATAGTCTTCTGAATTGGGGTAGAAAAGAGACCTGGCAAACAATGACACATAGCTGATAGGATGTCGTTCGCCCTTATGAACACCCAGAAAGGTTTTTCAAGGGCCAGTTAGTCTCTTAAGTGAGAATTGTTCTTGAAAAATTGTTATGTCACCTATGAAATACAGTATTTAAGAGTTAGTGTGTACAATGATACAGGGTAACATGCATATATAATGATTATAGAAATGTGTTGGCCGGGCGCGGTGGCTCAAGCCTGTAATCCCAGCACTTTGGGAGGCCGAGACGGGCGGATCACGAGGTCAGGAGATCGAGACCATCCTGGCTAACACGGTGAAACCCCGTCTCTACTAAAAAATACAAAAAACTAGCTGGGCGAGGTGGCGGGCGCCTGTAGTCCCAGCTACTCGGGAGGCTGAGGCAGGAGAATGGCGTAAACCCAGGAGGTGGAGCTTGCAGTGAGCTGAGATCCGGCCACTGCACTCCAGCCTGGGCGGCAGAGCGAGACTCTGTCTCAAAAAAAAAAAAAAAAAAAAAAAAAAAGAAATGTGTTAAGTATAATAAAAAATTGTTAGGGTTATAATGTGTGTTCCCTCCAAAATTTATGTTGAAACTTAATCCCCATTGTATTAAGAGGTGAGGCCTTTTGAAAAATGATTAAGCCTTGGGAGGGGAGTCCTCATGAATGAATTAGTGCCCAATAAAAGAGTTGGAGGGAATTAGCGTAGGTCGTTTGCTCTTCTGTCCCTTCTGCCATGTGAGGAGACTTAAATGGAGCCATCTATGAGGAATGAGCCTTCACCAGACACTGAACCTACTAGTGCCTTGATCTTTGATTTCCCAGCCTCCAGAACTGTGAGGAAATACATTTATCTTGTTATAAACTAACCAATCTCAGGTATTTTGTTAATAGCAGCACAACGAACTAAGATCTGTTATATTATGCAAAATATAATTTCCATCACTATTTACATAGTTTTTCTTTTTCTTTTGCTAAACATACAATTCAGTTTCACATTAACTGTACTAATAATATGACTCCACTGAAATAATTTTAATAATTATTTTAGTTTAACTTTCATTTAAGGAGTGGCTTATTCTGTATTAGGACTTTGCTGATGCTTTTAGATACTTAATTTGATACTTACAACACTGTGAGATAGAGATTGTTTTTCCATTTTACGAATGATGAATCTGACAGAGAGAAATTAATACTTATGTAATCAGGGTTTCAGACACTTCAATTCAGTCTGACTCTTCAATTCAGTCTGACCAGTAGGTGCTGGACGTAGAGCTTGAATGTACATATACTATATACACACACATAATGCAGTACAATTGTGTTTCTTTCTCAATTGCATAACTTCAATGCAATGGATAAAATATTACAATTGTATTCAATCCACTTTTGTTCTTATATTCTGGATCACTGAATGAAAATCTGTTGCAGAGAATTAATGTCTGAGGGGCCTCAAACCAAAGTAACGAGAACACTGGTTTCATCCACTATGATACCCTTTCACATCTACTCTTTGCAGAAGACTAGGTATTGGCTCTAGATAAACACTAAAAATATAAGTACCTAGTGTTTAATAAGGCCTAATTATTAATCAAGGACTTTATATTTACAATGTTATGAGTTGAATTTTATCTCCTCAGAATTCATATGTTGTAATCCTAAGTCTGAGTAACTCAAAACATGACCTTATTTAAAAACAGGGTCGTTGCAGCTGTAATTAGTAAGTGAAGATGAGGTCTTACTGCGTAGTGGAGTGAGCTCCTAACCCAGTAAGAGTGGTGTTCTTATAACAAGAATTCCACATGGAAAGAAAGAGATAGATACTGAGGGAAACTGATGTGAACACAGGGTGGCGATGGCCATCTACAAGCTCAGGAGAGAGGCCTGGAACAGACCCTTCCCTCGCAGTCTGCAGAAGGAGCCAACCCCACCCACACCCTGATTTTGGACTTCTAGGCCTCCAGAAATGTGAGGCAATACATTTCTGTTGTTTAAACCACCCAGTCTGTGGTGCTTTGTTAAGGTAGTTCCAGCAAACTAATACATATATCATCTTATTGAATCTTCACAGCAAATCTGTGTGGCAGGCTTTCTTACCATCTCCACTTCACCAATGAGGAGACTGCTACCCAGAAAGGTTAACTACCAGTTAGTAAGGAGCTGACTGGGCTGTGATGCTGGGCTCCTCACTGCCTCCACCAGAAGCAGAGTCGTCTCCCTTAATACTACAGAGATTTTTACAACACCCAGAAAAACACGTTTCTGGTGTGAATTAAAAAGATTTACTTTATACTTTGATGCTCAACAGCTTAAATGAGTTAATGCAGTTTCCTGGGATACTGAATAGAGAGTGAAAAGTCAGCTTTTCAGGTCCCAAGAGTGTACTACCTGCCTGTCACCATCGCAGACACAGGCATACGCACACACAGACGCTCCCAAACTGGTATTTATAATATGATGTAAAAATCAGGTTTGGGAAGCTTTTGTCTCAGTTTTCCTCTGAAGAATCCCAAGCTCCCTGGGCTCCTTGGGACAGGCACTGAGTGAGCACTGAGACTCCAGAGACTGAGAATAGTTACCTGGGCCAAGAATTGCAGCTCCTCTTGAGATGTGTTCTGCATTGATATGACCTCCAAATCACACCAGTCCTTTTATTAATAACAACTGAAGGATGAATTGTTTTATGCTGCCAATAAAATAGGTCATTATTTCCTTAGATTGTTGCTAACGCTTCAAGGTGATTTATTTCTCCTTGTTATTGCTCTGTTTGTACCTTTGGTGTTGGAGACCTGATTAACCAAAAGTTTCCATTTTAAATGGTCTAAAATAGCATAAGGTTAGTTCTAAACTAATCTCTTAAGGAATGCTTAGATTTTTATTGTGGTAAATGACTGTTCAACAACTAAGGGTGAACAAAATGGAAAGTTACATACATTGCATCCTCTTGTCTCCTCTTGTATATCTATGGTTTGAGGCATTGTAGGAGGAAAATGTTTTTGTAAATAGAGCAGGAGGTTTGGAATTAAGGTGAGTTTGAATCTGGCTTCATTATTTGTGCTATCATATTGTTTACTGCCTTAAGAATTTGAGCCACAGGTTTTTCAACTAAAAAATAGAGATAAAAGTCCATAATTTTTAAAGGATTTAAGGGTTTAAGGAAAATAATACATATAAAAATTTTATTGTACTACATAGTAGGTCCAATTTTCTTCCATTTTCTTTAGTTTGGGAAATTTGATTTCAAAATGCTGCTTTTAAGGTACATATTGTATATCCCCAGCAAGAGATGATGAGATGGCACCACGTATCCACAAAAACAACAAAAATTTAAAAACAGATGATATAAAGTAGAGGCAATAATATGGAGAAATGAGCGCTCATATACATTGCTATTGAGTGAGCAAAACTAAAAATAATTTTGGAGAAGCTGAAAGAGCATTTAATGAAATCATGTAGGTATACTTCCAAAATACCTAGAAATTCTACTACAAGGCACATTACCAGAGGAATTCTTTCACACATGCATAGAGAAGCACACATAAGAATGTTTGGCATGGCAGTTTTTGAAATAAGAATTAGAAACAACTGAAATAATTAAAAGACAGAATGGATGAATACAATGCCTATTCATGTGATGTGAGGCTATATCATGTTAAAAGGAATGAACTAGACCTACATACATCAAAACTGATTGATTTCAATATCTCAAAATCACCATTTTTGAGAGAAAACAGATACTTGTCCCTGGATGCCCATAGAAGGGTGGAGAGGTAGATGAGCAAGGTTTGGGTGATAAAATGAACCAGAAATGATGAGCTAGGCCTGGGTCAATATTCATAATTGCGCTGTGAACTGAGTATGACAGATTTTATCAATCTCATTATGTTTTCCTGAGGTTCATATAATAACAAATGAAACAGTAACAATAGTTGACATATTACATATTTTTATTCCTCAGATTATTTATATTGAGGGGTGATAGAAACAATTTGGTGTCATTAAAAAAATAGACAAGATTTTGCTTTGCTGAGACTTTTCCCCCTTCTAGTTGGTTCACTTGGACAGGACAGGATCTGAAGACAGACTCCACACGGGCTTGCTCTTTTGGGGCCCCCTTCTGGCCCTTGTAAACATTTGTTAAACCTTTGCCCCTGACAACTCCTGGTCAGTGCCAGTGATCAGAACCTCTCCTTTAATTTTCTAGTCAGGCTACCTTTTGTTTTAAATTTTGAAGGCATCAGATATCACTCCATCATATTCTCCTAACTGCAAAGGAAATGGAAATTAAGTTTTCAGAGGAGACTCTTTGGAAACCAACTCACAAGTCTTGTGGTAAGAGGAAAGGACTTCTTTTTGGGGGAGTTGGGACACGCAGTGTAACTCTCTCCAGTGAAATCTCTTCACAGTTTCTCTTCTTCTAATCTCCAGCAACCCAATCATTTTATACTCTTAAAGTGGGTGAAGAACTTAACAACTGAGTATTTTTCCCCTTTGTTTTGTATCTTCTTTTTTTATCTATGCTCCACTCTAAGCTCCTATGAAAACCAGTTTCTCGTTTTAGAATCTCCACTGCTTATGCAGTGTCTGGCACATAGTAGTTGCTTAATAAATGCTTCTAAAGTCACCTGGAGTAGTACAAGAGCCTCCTCTCTCTCTGCTTTCATTTTTGCCACTCCTTGCTATTCGTCATTTTTTCACACAGCAAAGTAAGTCTTTAGAAATGTCAATCTGAAATGTCATGCCCTGGCCTTAAACCTTCAGTGAGCACCTACCACGAAGTTTGAATTAAAGCCAGTCTTTATCATGATGTACAAGGCCCTGTCTGACTTGGTCCTGATTATTCTTCCCTCTTGCTGAGTCCTTACCAGCTACATGAACCTCTTTGCTGTTCTAACTTGCCAAGCAAGATACTACCCTAGGAATTTTGTGTTTGCTATTCCTTTTGATAGCCTCTACCCTCAGATATTTGTATGCCTTCCTCCTTCCCTTCTTTCACATCTCTGCTTAACATTTCCCTCAGCTAAGATGCCTTCCAAAAACACTTTTCCTTAAATAGCATCTCACTTCAATGCTTCTATTTTCTTAAGTGGCTTTATTTCTTCATAGCCCTACCTGACAATATATATTTGTTATTTGTCACTGCCTATTAGATTGGGAGCTCCACGAGGAAAGGGATTTCATTGGTTTTGTGCATTGCATATCCCTAGTACCTAGGTCAGCCCCTGGCAGATAGCAAGTGTCACCCTTAGCAGTATGGAATTAACAGTTTCTGCCATTCTGAGAACTTGGGTGGCTGAGCCCTTCCAGCAGAAGCTCCTCACCAAGCCATTCAAAGCTATGCAGGATCTGACCCATCTTCCTTTCTTTTTCTTTTTGCTTTAATTTCTTATCATTTGCCATTGCTTTCTAGTTCAGGAAATTATGTAGGCTGAATTCAGAGTGTGGATGGCTGAGTTAGCCCATACTGTGTTTCTTTTATTCTTTTCAAAGTTAAATCTGTAAGCTTTACATGGCATATGTGCTCTCTTGTTCACCCAAGTCCTGGCTCCTCTGTATAATAAGGCTCCCAGACAGTTTAGATCATTTACGTCACTCATCTGGCTCTTTTACACTTCTGGACAAATTCATTTAGTCATCACTTCTCAAAGTTGCTTTTTTTTAAAAATACTATTCCTGTGATTTTTCCTGAACACCTCCTTTTACCTAAATTTCTGTGTTCCCATTTCTATCTATTGAGTCCCATCTATTTTCAGCTTGGATCAACCATTGTCTTGAAGCCTTCCGTAGTACACACTTAAGGGTATAATTTCTCCATCCTTTGAATGCCTATGGTACTTTGCCGTATCATTTTTGGCTTATCTATGATATTTTTACTTTGGTTATTCATATAACCAAATCTTTCCTATGGAGAAAAAGCTTCTGCTTTATTTGTCTTGCATTTGCTATGGCACGTATCTCCTAAGCTCAGTACGTGTTTACTGAGTGAAGGGTGCTTGATGAATGAAAGCAGAAGCAATCTTCACAGTAATTCGAACCAAGTAGGGAAAGGAGTATTCTCTTCTGTTTCTAGATGGGGATCCAGACAAGTTAAATGTTTGCTCAAGGTGCCTTGGCTAGTGAGTCACACAGCTAGTAATTAAGAGATGTCAGGTCTTCTGATGTCAGGTCTTTTGTCCAGCACCCTTTTTCTGATCATCACTTCCATGAGTCATATCAGTTACAGAAAAACATTAAATATGCCAAATATTAGATGGCTGTTCTACTGAAGCATGGTTCTGAATATTATAGGAGATAATTTTTTTAAAAAACTATACCTATATTGCTCCCTAAATAATAGTTTTATATTCTTATTTTTCAATAACTTTCATATTGAGCTGAAAACACATAGAGTTGAATGCGTGCTTTAAAAATTAGCAAAATATATTAATTAGTCTCTGTGATGAAATTTTTTTTCCACTTTTGAATTATAAATATGCCTGTCCATTTTTCTTGGTGTGTGAAAAAATAAATTATGACCTTTAACCTTTAAGATGTCTGATTAATTTATTCTATGAGAACAGTATAACACCATAAAAGCAATGTACACTTCAAAAATATTTCTTCAAAATAATTATTCAGCTCTAATAATTGTGAAATCCTGTGATAATCTTATTTCACTTTAGAGAAAAATCATCCATGTAAGAGCTATAAAAAAGCATTGAACAAATATGGACTGCTCAAGTCTTATGTTTTATAACATGGGGGCTTCTTCCTAATTTCTGGGGAGTTTGGGCATTATTATAAATAAGTTCCTATGCATATCATGCATCATCCATAGGCTGATTACATAAAATGCCTCTATATGTAAAAGTCTTGTTGTACATCTAAATGTCATATTTAGATGTGTCACACTTAGATGTGAGACAAAACTTTTCTATGTAGAATGTGGTTAATACAATTCACTTAAAATGATGGATTTTTAATTAATATTTGGTAGTATTTTCTTTCCTGGACAACGAATATTTTAAAAGTGGAGCTACTGTCGTATGGATGCAAGGGAAACGTTTTTAGCTTAAAAGAAAGACTTCCCACCCTCCCCGCCCCCAACCAAATATGGGTAAACAGTGACGTAATTGACAACTGTCATTTTACAGGTAAGGACAGGGAACTGCAGAGAGTTACGTGCAGTGTGTGAGGGCTCACAGCTGGGGTGTGGTGCTCTTTCCCTCAGGCCACTTGGTCTTTCCATTAGGTGAGTGCTGTGCCTAGGGCCTGCCCCTTCCACATCATCAATTTTTTACTCTTATTTTCTTGGAACTCAGAGATGGGCCCTTTACACACGCCTCTTTTCCCCCTCCTTTATTTCTCTCTCTTCCCTTGTTTTGCGCTTCATCAGTTCTTTTGGGCCTTCAAAAGTACTGACTTTCCAATATAGAACTGAACCATTAAAATTTTATTGTGCATATGTTTACTGAAAGACCCTTTGACCCAGGGGAATTCAAAGCAAGAGATCACAGCAGTGTTGAGGATGGACCTAATCATAAACCACCTGGGCCATATCTGAATAAAACGGAGAAAAAAACTTATGTTGTAAAATGTGTCAAGTGCTTAACGCCGATTTAAGCTCTAAGAGTCACCAGTCAGAAAAGACTAAATTAGACTTATAGGACATTACATTTCAGAGATATAACTGTGCATTATTAACAATTACAAATATGTTGGAATATTTTGGGAAGCACAGAATAAACGTACAGAAACTCAATGTAAAGCATACACACATACTTGAGTTCATGTGAGAAAAACAAGACTTTCTAAAAAATTTGCATGCAATTTTTTCCCTTTGGCTTTATATTTATATTTATATTTGTTGTAGAGGCAGGTTCTTGCTTTGTTACCCAGGCTGGTCTTGAACTCCTGGCCTCAAGTGATTCTCCTGCCTTGGCCTCCTGAAGTGCTGGGATTATAGGTATGAGCCTCCATGCCTGGCCCTTTTAGCTTTTAATTTTCACAGAATTTCATCAAGAAATGTTTCAAGAAACAGCACAAAAATTCCTTTATAATCGATTTACTTGCAGAAATGGACCCTTTGACCTCTGAATACTTTAGTGGACATTTCCTAAGAATGATATTCTCTCACATAGCCACAGAACAATGATCAAAATTAGAAAATTATTATTGATATTATACTCCTGTCTACTCTGCAGACCCAATTCAAATGTTATGGATTATTGCAATCATACTATATTTTGTAAGAAAGGAACATCCCAAATCATGTGTTGCATGCAGTTGTCTCCTTTATTTTGACTCTTTAGTGTCCTTTATTTTGGAAAACTGTGTGTAGTTTTAAAATTTAACTGTAAATTAAAAATAATAATATATGCACCGATCATAAATGTTCAATTTAATTTTAGCAATTATATACATGTGTGTAACCATCACCCAAAACAAGACAGGATATTTCCTCAGCCCAGACAAAGGTTCCTTTGTGATCATTTCCAGTCAAGTCTCTTCTCCCCAAGAAGGCATTACTTTTTGATATCTATTAACATAGATTAATTTTGTCTGTGCTTGAAAGTCACATAAATGGAATTATACATGTTTACTGTTGTGTCTGACTTCTTTCACTCAGCAAAATGTTTTTGAGATTAAGTCATGTATCAGCATTTTGTTCCTTTTTATTGCTGAGTAGTATTCCATTGTTTGAATACACCGTAATTCATTTATTTGTTTTCCTGTTGATGGATATCTTGGCTGTTTTGAGTTTTTGTCTATTATAATAAAACTGTTACAAATATGAAAGTACAAGTCATTTAACTGATATAAGTTTACATTCTTCTTAGGTAAAAGACTAGAAATGAAATTGATGGGTCCTAGAGTGGATGTTTACATATTTAAGAATTGTCGTATTTGTTCACCAAAGAAGATATGTGATTTTCCACTTCTGCTAGCAATACATGAGAGTGTCAGTTTTTCTATATCCTCTCCAAAATTTAGTATGTCAATCTTTTTTATTTTAGCCATCCTAGTGGGGTGAAATGTTAAGTATCTTCTCTTCTGCTTGTTGACTATTCATATATCTTCGTTTGTGAAGTATCTGTTCGTCTTTTGTCCATTTTTTAATTGGGTCGTTTGACTTTTTATTGTGATTTATGAGTTCTTCATATAAGCTGTATATGAATCCTTTGTCAGATATATGTACTGAAATTTTTTTCTCTCAGTCTGTGACTTGCCTTTCAATTTTTTTCATGGTGTCTTTGGATGAGTAAAACTTTTAAATTTTGATGAAGTTGTTTTCTTTTTGTCATATCCAAGAAGTCTTTGTCTACTAAAAGGGAAGATTATTCTTTATGTTTTAAGAGCTTTTGGTTCTAGGTTTTATGTTCGGTCTATGAAATTTATTAATTTTTTAATATGTAGTAGCTAAGGACCAAGGTTTGTTTACTTTCATATGACTATCTAGTTGTTTAAATGCCTTTTGTTAAAAACACTTTTCTTATCCTAATGAATTCTATTGACATCTTGATGGGAAATCAATTGAATGCATATGTGTGCACTTATCCCTAGACTCTATTATTTTTTTCCATTGATGTATCCATCCTATGTCAATATCACACTTTTTGCATTACAGTATCTTTACAACAAGTTTGAAAACAGGTAGTGTAAGTCCTTCAACATTTTTCTTTTTTTTAGATTTTTTTGGGCATTTTAGATCTTTTACATTTTAATATAAATTTTAGAATCGGCTTATCAATTTCTCAAAAAAAATCCTGCTGTAATTTGATAGTGATTATGTGGGTTCTAAGATCAATATGAAAGAATGGACATATTAACATTGTTAAATCTTAATGAA
Source organism: Theropithecus gelada (assembly GCF_003255815.1). Taxonomy (NCBI): domain Eukaryota; kingdom Metazoa; phylum Chordata; class Mammalia; order Primates; family Cercopithecidae; genus Theropithecus; species Theropithecus gelada. The sequence continues at coordinate 106,549,002 of NC_037668.1, forward strand.
GACTTGTTTATAATCTTAACAATTTTAATAGCCTTCTAATCTCGGAATATGCTATATCTGTTTTATAGTTCTCCTTCGATTTCTGTCAGCAATATCTTGTATCTCTGCTCTTTGTCATCTGTCAGGTAGTCTGGAAAATATATTTTTCCTTTTGGTAGTTACATACTCTAATCATAGCAAATTAATCAGCAATTTGGATTTTCTAATCAAATAGATTCATTTAAGAAAACAAATTCTTTAATTCATAGGTGAAGAATGAGGAACAGGTTTCAATAGTCTCCAACTGGCTGAAAGAGTAAATATACTTCCCTTTAGACCTGCTGACTTTTGGAGGAATAAACCTAGATGATTCTCTGTTTCAAAGAAACTGCAATAGACAAGTCAAGGTTGACTTAATTGTCTAAGTTAGTCAGCAAACAATTAGAACTATCAAACATGTGCTCCCTAAAACAAGAAGCTAGACTCTAAGAAAAAAATAAATAAGGCAAATTAATTTCTCAGAAGGAGCTTGCCGTAGAAGACTAACAGATATTTAAACAAATAATGTTGATATATTGTGATAAATGTGATCTTAGAAGAAACTACAAGGAGCTGAGGTAACACGGCAGAGAGACAAGGGCTAACATCCATTTGTAAAGTTCTTTAAAAATGGAAACAGAGATCTTACATGAAAAAACCCAGCATAGTCCCTGGTACATATTACACAACAAATTAATGTTAATGACTGCCACTAACAGCTTTAGTTTTTCATGCATAGTCTCCTTTTATCACCAATTCTGTGGTATTACTACTACTATGCGTCTACAAATGGAGGCCCAAGGAGGTCAAAATTATACTGAACTTTTTAGTAAGAGGCAGAATTAATACTCAAATTATTAAATTTTAATACATTATTAATTCTTACATACTTTTTACCAAAAATGTTTACAGAGAGCAACGATTTATCAGTTCTGATTTTTCAGTTACCTAATAAATAAATAAATACCTTTATTGGTAATATTTTTTGAATAAATACTTACAGAATTAATAATGGAAATAATTCAACAGTAAGAGCAGAACCAGCTGAAATAATAATGCTGTCTTTTTTTTTTCTTTCTTTGTTTTTTTGAGAAAGAGTCTTGCTCTGTTGCTGAGGGGCGTGATCTCCGCTCACTGCAACCTCCGCTTCCCAGGTTCAAGCGATTCTCCTGTCTCAGCCTCCCAAGTAGCTGGGACGACAGTCTTGAGCCACCATGCTTGGCTAATTTTTGTAGTTTTGGTAGAGATGAGGTTTCACCATATCGGCCAGTCTGGTCTCGAACTCCTGACCTCAAGAGATCCGCCTGCCTCAGCCTCCCAAAGTGCTGGGATTACAGGCGTGAGCCACCATGCCCGGCCAATAATGCTTTCTTAATGCATCTTTTCCAAAACCTTAAAATATGTAAAAAAGTTGGTTATTTTAGATTTTACGTGCCATTCTGATAACAGGGTGAAACAAAACAGATTGTACTTTGAAATTTCTGTGCCAGTTAGGAGCTATAAAGATAACTTTCTAATATGAAGAATAATGCTAATAGGAGAAATATATATTATGGTGATCTTGTGAAGATTTTATAATATTTATTCATTTCACAAATATTTTGAGTACTTACTATAGTTGTGTCTATCTTATCAATTGAATTTGTCTAAATAAATACAGTTTCAATTTATTAAGTCTTGAGGATTGAGGGTAAGTTCAATTTTACAGTTTCACTCTAACATATTCTTGTGCTCTTGTCTTCTGTCACCAAGTTTCCAGACTAAAACTTAGGTGGCAGCTTCAAAAATAGAAGACAGAGAACACAGAACGTAACTCAGTGTCGGAGGAAACAATGTTGTAGTACTGGTATTTTGTTCATGGAAAGTCTTTCCAAAAGCAGTGATGAAATTTACTTCTGTGAAGATTTTTAAAAACATCATTGATTTTTTGGCAAAGCCCTGACTCGAAACAGAGTGACTTCTCTGAATTGGGAGGACCTTTTATTTACATGGTGCTGACCTGAGTAGCAATTTTTCTCATCCTGCTGCTGGTTTGATCACTAGAGAGATTTTGTTTCCTTTGACTTCAAAATCTAGGGAAGCTCAAAAGAAGGAAATGAACCAATAAAACACCTAATTGGTTTTATTGTTTGATGACATAACCAATTACTGTCTTGTCTTCCTCTGTTTTCATTTTACATAACATCCAGCAGCTTGTAAATGTGACAGATTACATGCTTCTTTGTTGACATGTAAGCCTCAGGAAAGGCCTGTGGTACATCTCAACAGGATTGAGAAATTTCTATGTTACATTTTATCCTCAGCCTTGCCATTTATATCAGTGAGTTAAAACAAAACATTCCCGTAGTGAAATGTTATCCTAACACGGTTGTTATATCAAGATTAATAGATATGTTACGTATACCATATATACTGCAAAGAATAGAAGGAATCCAACTTTTTCTGCAGACACTTCATTCTTCAGGGATGTTTGTGCATTCCCTTTCTTAGCCACTTGAGAATAAAATTCCCCCGTCAAAAAAATGCAAAATGCAATTTTCCATCCTTTACAGCTTGAAACCAGAAAGAACATTTAGAAACATGCATACTGGATATTTTATTAAAGCATACTTAAAGGGAATTTCACCTGTTGTGAAAATAGCTTTTGAAGTATTTATTTTGTTTAAAATCTTAAGCTCCAAAGACAAATACTAAACAACAAATATAAAGATATTTTAAGCTAAGCTTTGTACTGTAATATAATTTCACATCATTATAGACAGCAAACATTTTGGAGACCAATGTAAAAAGTATATAAAAATGTAATTTTAGGAGTGACTTTACATGTTTCTTAATGTTAACTGATTCATAGGATAAGCTGTTCCAGACAAGAGATTAAATCTGTGTGAATGGACTTTGTTTCAAGTCAAATTGTGAATATTACTAAAAAAGTTAATATAAACTTTAATTATGAAAGAAAAAAGCTAAGGTTTACTTGGCTGGAAATTTTTTTTCAAAAAAATAAAAAAGCCTTTTATATGATTTTGATGTCTGTCTTAAGAGAAGAATAGCAATGAAGAAAAATTCTGCAGCCTTGAGTTCTTGATTATGTTCAATTCTATGTTGATTATGAATTGATCAACAATTCATAATCAACATTATGATTATGTTAAAATTGATTATGTTAAAATACTTTTCAGGTAAAATTGGATAATCTGTTATTAGAGTACTGGAAAATAAATGAATGTAAATCTTATAACTGTTCATTTTATCTTTGCCTTCGTAAATAAAAATCTTAATATATCAGGCAACAGTTTATTTTTATTTAAAACATAATGCCATGGCTGTTTGTATTAAAATTAGTCAAATAGTTATTACACTTCAATAATTTATTTTTATTATATGTACTTAAGTTATACAACATGATGTTTATATATGTGTAAATGATTACTACAGTCAAACAAAAGAACATGTCTGTCATCACAGTTTCCATTTTTTGTGTGGTAAAGGGACCTAAAATCACTCTTTTAGCAAATTTTCATTATGTAATAAAATACTATTGACTATATCATGCTGTATATTAGCTCTCTAGACTTATTCATTCTTCATCACTGCCACTTTGTACTGTTTTACCTATATTTCTTTATTCTCACCCTACCCTGCCCCTAGTAACTAATTCATGTTGCCGCAAATGGCAGGGTCTCCTTCTGTTTTAGAGCCGAATAATGTTCCACATGTGTCTAACGCACATAACACAATTTCTTTGTCCATTCATCTGTTGAGGGACAGTTGGGTTGTTTACGTATCTCAGGTACTGTGAATAATGCTGCACTGAGCACAGGAGTTCAGATATCTCCACAAGGGGATGATTTCATCCCCTTTGGGTATATACCTAGAAGAGAGATTTCTGGGTCATATGGTAGTTCTATTTTTAATTTTTTTTTAGGAGTCTTCATACTGTTTTTCATCTAGTTGTAGCAATTTACATTCTCATCAACAGTGTACAAGAGTTCACTTTTTTCAACATGCTTGCCAATAGTTGTTATTTCTTGTCTTTTTGATAATAGCTATTCTAACAGGTATGAAGTATGGTTTTGATTTGCGTTTCCCTGATTATTAGTGATGTTGAACACCTTTTCATATACCTGTTGGCTATTTGTATGTCTTCTTCGGAAAATATTCTAGTGCCTTCCTACTTTTAAATTAGGCTATGTAATTTTTTTTTTTTTTTTTTTTTTTTTTTTTTTTTTTTTTTTTTTTTTTTGCTATTGAGTTGAGCTCCTTATATATTTTGGTTATTAACCCTTTATTAGATATATGATTTTGCAATATTTTCTCCCAATCAATATGCTACTTTTTCATTTTCTTGGTTGTTTCCTTTACTGTTAAAAATCTTTTGAGTTTAAAGTAGTTTAACTTATTTATTTTGTATTTTGTTACTTGAGTTTTTGGTATTAAAAAAATTGCCATGGCTTATGTCAATAACCTTTTCCCTATGTTTTCTTCTAGGAGTTTTATGATTTCAGGCCTTATGCTTAAGACTTTAATCCATTCTGAGTTGATTTATTATATGGTGAAAGAAAAGGGTCCAATTTTATTTTTTCGTATATGGATATAAGGTTTTCCCAGCATCAGTTGTGGAAGAGGCTGTCCTTTCCCTGTTAGGTCTTCTTGGTGTCCTTGTCAAATATTTGTTGACTGTATATGTCTGGGTTTATTTCTGGGCTATTTTGTTTGCTCTGTAGATGTTTTATATGTTCATGGAAAATGCTTACATAATTCTGGAATATGTATATTTTAAAATATTCCTAGAATTGAATTTCATAAACTTTTAAAAGTAATTTATTCCAATGTTTAAATTCCTTTAGTGTCAATAATTGCTTCCTTTTAACTAATGGAAATTGATTATGTGTGTATTAAGCTGTTTATCAGTCTCTATACGTTAACTCTTCATCTAAAAATAGAGAATGTCTCCAGGAAGTCCAAACTGTCATATTCAATTACCTAGTCAACATTTCCACCTGAATGTCTAGCATTTTAATTATGTCCAGGCCTTAAGTAATGATTCCCCCTATGTCCCACAAACCTGCCCATCTCAGATTTCTGTATCTCAATTAATGATACCTTCAGATTTTTAGTTATTCAGGTTAAATCATCTTTGATCTGTATTCTCCATTAAGTCCATCAGAAAATCCTGTTGACTTTTCAAAATATATCCTTTAGAATGGTGAAAAATAAATGTTTTGTTGCATGAGCCACCCTTTCTATGGTAATTTGTTATAGCAATACAGATTGACTAAAACAAGCACTTATGAAAATAAGGAATTAGTACAGGTCTAAGATTGTGAAGGAAAGGTGGGTGATTCCCTGGGGAAGCAAGTGAAATGGAGAACTGAGGGTTTCTTGACAATTTAGGCTAAGAAAACCACTTCTATTTTAATTATATGAATAGTTCAATTGAAAGTGGCTTGTTGAGGAGGAAAGATAATAATCTAGATAGTTTCCTCTTAAATTCTCTATAATTTATACCTGTAGTATAATCTAAGTAAAGTGTTTCCATTCTTGAATAAGTTAAGGAAGGCCAAGTCTAGAAAATATTGATAACCAATTACCTGGCGAATTGGGTCCTATAGTCAACCTAGAAGAAATAGTCATATTTCTTGTATCATCAAATAAAATGATAATTCAACTGGATATCTGGATAACTGGATTTTTATAAGTTTACATTTTATTAACAAATGCAGAAAAATCCCAGACTATTCAGTTAGCATATACAACAGAAAGTCTCCACAGCAAATTATGGTGGATTATTACAAAGATACCTGGTTTCATCAAAGATTTTGGGGGATGATTTAAATGTCCAGTTGGAAATACAGCTTATAATTTTTAAAAATTTAATTAAACAAAAATGTGGATATAAGTGTAGGCACAAAGATTGAAAATTGCTGTCTAATGTATAAATACACATATCTAAAAGAAAGATGAATTGCTGCTGTATTGAATTGGAGGTAAGAACTAGATGGCAGGGATGTAGATATCTGTTTATTAAATTTGATTTACTTTAATATCATTGCTAATTTTCTTAAGAGGAACAAAATCACATGGATTACAATTCTGAATGACAGTACATTGGACAAAATCTCTACTTCAATAACGCTTGAAAAATCACAGAGTTAGAGATCTGCAGAGGATAGTGAGGATATACTTGTAAGTAGAAAATAGGAAATGAAATAAAACTGTGTTTATTTTCAGATGACATGAATGTCTATGTAAAAAACCTTAAAATTCTACAAAAAATCTTAGAATTTATGAGTTTAGCAATGACACAAAATACAAGGTCTACACACAAAAATCAATTGTATTCCCGTAGCCAACAACACACAATTAGAGTTTCAAATAAAAACATAGCATTACAGTGGCACCAACAAAAATGAAATCCTTATGTAGAAATCTAACAAAATATGGACAACGTCTGTATGTTAAAAACTACAAAAATTAACGCAAGAAAATATAAGAACTCAAAATTAATGGGGAGACAGCTTGTGTTTATGGGTTTGAAGACTCAGGTAGTTAAGATGTCAGTTCTTTCCAATTTGATCTGTAAATTCAACATAATTCTGATCAAAATTCTAGCAAGCTGTTTTATAGATATTAACAAGCTGATTCTTAAATTGTATGAAATTATATGAATTGGAAACAGCAAAACAATTTTGAAGCTGAGCAAAGTTGGAGTACTCACATTATCTTATTTCAGGACTTACTTAATATGAAGCTGCAGTAATGAGCATAGGCATGCCTGTGAGACCAGCTTCCTGGGTGTCTGATCTCTCTAGTCACACAGGGCCATGTGCTCAGAATCACTCCATACTTGGCTTAATGCTATACTGTCACAGTCTTGGGATTCTTAAAAGTTTTGAACACGGAGCATTACATTTTTATTTTGAATTGGGTCCCACAAATAATCTAGGTGGTCTTGCATAAAATAGACCATTATGAATATAATTAAATGACTTCTGACAAAGATATGAAGACAAAACTTTATACTTTTGGTAAAGAATTGTGTTGGAAAAATTGGATGTCTACATACAAGAAAATGATCTTTGACAGCATACCCCCGACCCTATATAAAACTTAACTCAAAATGGATGATAGACCTAAATGTGTAATGCAAACCTATAGGCTTTCTAGAAGAAAACATAGGAGAAAATTGATGAGATCTTTGCTTGGGCAGTTAGTTTTAGATACAATACCAAAAACATGACTCATAAAAGAAAAAAAAAAAGTGAAATTGGACTTTTCAAAATTAAAGAAGACTGATAAGAAAATAAAAAGACAAGCCACAGATTGGGAGAAAATATTTATAAATCACAGATCTGATTAAAGACTAGTGTCCAGGATATATATAAGGAACTCTTCAAACTGAACATTAAGAAAACAAACAACCCAATTTTAAAATGGTGGTGTATACACCTAGCATTCAATTCTGTTTTCAAGTATAGATCTTATTTCTCCTTTTTGATAAAACTTATCAGGCAAATGCTGCAGTCCAGCTTACTGTTTGTCCTACTTTATTGCAGTTTGTAAACTTTAGTTTTTTCTTCAATGTATTTGCTTTCCACCTCTATCACTTTTACTCAATTAATTTAAATAATATTTATTTCTTCCTGTTGCAAGAGCAACATGAGTATATTAGTTTGCTAGGGGTGACATAAGAAAATACCACAGATGGGCCGGGCGCGGTGGCTCAAGCTTGTAATCCCAGCACTTTGGGAGGCCGAGACGGGCGGATCACGAGGTCAGGAGATCGAGACCATCCTGGCTAACACGGTGAAACCCCGTCTCTACTAAAAATACAAAAAAAAACTAGCCGGGCGAGGTGGCGGGCGCCTGTAGTCCCAGCTACTCCGGAGGCTGAGGCAGGAGAATGGCGTAAACCCGGGAGGCGGAGCTTGCAGTGAGCTGAGATCCGGCCACAGCACTCCAGCCTGGGCGACAGAGCCAGACTCCGTCTCAAAAAAAAAAAAAAAAAAAAGAAAATACCACAGATTAGGTGACTTAAACAGAAATGTATTTTCTCATGATTCTGAAGACTAGAGGCACAAGATCATGGTGCTGGTAGGGTTGATTTCTTCTGAGGCCTCTCTCTTTGGCTAGCAGGAGGCAGCCTTCTGCCTATGTCTTCACACGGTCTTCCCTCTGTGTTTGCCTGTGTTCAAATTTCTTCTTTTTAGAAGAACACCAGTCATGTTGAATTAGGGCCCACCATAATGACCTAATTTTAACTTAATTACCTCTTTCCAAATGCAGTCACATTCTGGAACCTCTTTCTAAATGCAGTCACATTCTGAGGTACTGTGAGTTAAGACTTCAACATAAGAATGGCAGGGCACAGTTCAGACATTAACAATAAGCTTATTATGTCTTGAGATGGCACTTAGGAAATGATGGTGGCATTTTCCTCCATCCAGGTTTCCTCACAGTCGTGTCAAAATACAGATCATAACACCATATCTGTATAACAGGGTCCCTGGGAAGAGACAGTGGAGGAAACAGTGTGATACATTCCTTAAATTCATTTCATTTTGTGCTAGGCATGAAGAATACTACATTCTAAAATCTACTCCTAATACTATTAGTAATAGTACTCCTAAAACCTCATGCATGATTCTGTATGTCCTCTTTTCCTAAATGTTGGAGGGATGTCATTGCCCAGGGAAATCCCCGAAACCATGTTCTGAAGACGGTGGAGCCCTCGTCAACTTGAGTCTCTAAATGACTGTAAAGCAGAGGCCCGCCCTCCTTCAAACCACCGGCCAGTTTGTGTCATACTGTGTCATGAGCTAAGAATACACTTCTCTTGGTTTAACCATTGAGATACAAGGAGAGGTTTCTGTAGCAGTCATCTGCCAGGACTACTCAGATTAACTGAAGATTTTAATGAACAAATTGACAATGAATGAAACAACTTCAAGTCATTATCAAGGGCAGAAATCATTTCAAGGGTATACAACATTTAGATGATTTTATGAATTAGGAGTCCACATTTTTAAAATAGAAAAATTTCTGTAAAACTGGGCCGTGATATTCAAAAAATGACTTGGCAGCGTAGGTTCTCATGGGGGACAACAACGTGCACTATTATTATTTACATTTTAGAGACGAGGAGACTGAGGCATGGAGAGCCTCATACAACTTCACACTGCTGGTAAAAAGCTAGTGCAACTGCAGAGGCTGGGCCTGCAAACCCCACACTGCACGCTGCTTATTGCTACAAGGCACTGTTAGATACTTGGTGAAATCTTGGATCTACTGACAAATCAACAACTACACTCTGTGGTTATTAAGACACCCAGGCATCCTTGAAAGAAGAGCAAGTGATAATAACTTGAATTTTGTGATTAATAATTTTGTACAAGCCATTCTAGCTTGAAATTGCTTTTCAATGATTCATTATCCATGAAGAACTGTGGTATATAGTTTGTTTCCATAGTTAAAGAAACTCTTCTCCAGATTCGTCTGGAGAAGCTGGGTCTTCTTTTCCTGCAAATTGCTTCAGTGCTGCTAGCTCAGCATCACTTTCTATCCTTACTGCACATTCAAAACAAATAGGAATTTTAGAATTGTCATACAAAGACAGATTAGCAAAACTTAGTAATTCAAATGCAGTGCAAAGTCCCAGAGATATGTCAGTCATAAACATTTTTAAGTTATATTCAAATCTTGAATGAAGATTTATCTCTTACTAATTTGAATAAAATAATGAATCTAATATAATTCAGATAGAAACAACCCTTAGTAGCAAAGTACTCTGTCAACTTTCATTTATTCATCAAAAATTTATTGCACATCTATTCTATGGTAGGCACTGCTCTGGGTAATTGCAATATATTCTTGGCAAAGGAAAGAGTCCAGATCTTATGGAACAAACTGCAAATGTTTTCCAGTGAATGATGCATTATAATGTCCCTGGAAGAATGTGGATTCCATTGGTCTTACTTTTTTTTGCAAGAATGCCATGCTTGGGCTATACACATCTGATGGCATGTCTAGGGAACATTACATTAGTGTGGGCCAATTTGGGCCAACCAGCAACACGCCTGGTAACCTGCATGCTGTCTTTAGGAAGATAAATTACCTCTAAGGCACAAAATATATTTTCTTTCTGGGGAGTGGAAGTATCAAAGGTCTGTGCCTTCCTTGGAGATAATCAGAAAGTTAAACTCTTCAGAAAGTTGAAGCAGTGGTGTGGGTAAAAATGAGAACACTGGGAGGTTGTTCTGCTACCAACCAAACCTAGAAATAGATTACTGGTTTCTAAGATCTGGACTGTATCAGAGGCAGTCTTTTATCTAGGAGGGAAAATGGAATAAGCTTGTGTGTTTCTCCAGATGGAAAAATCACGTAGTCTAACTGGCTTCTCTGGGACTCAAAAGAGAGATAGAGGCCAGGGACCACCCAAGGCTCAGATACCTGCACCAATTGATTTCTGTGGCTCTGGGATAGCAGGGACCGTGAAGGGCAGTATATGCCTGAAGGCCTTCGACATCAAGATTCAATCTTGGGCCCAACATAGGCCCTTTTACCTCCCTCTGAAGATCATGTACTGGATCACACTTCTTCAAAGGACCATGCCTGCCCATGCCAGAGCTGTTGAAGAAAACCTGTGAATTTGCAACAGGAGCCAGAATAACAGCTGATAATAGATACCAGTGGAGGGAAATAAGAGGAGCTTTGTGTTTAGATTGTATGTGTCCCTCGGGTTCTTTAAAAAAGCCGGGGAGGAAGGGGTGGTATAGAGGGGTGGGAGATGTAGCTCAAAAAGGTATTGCTGAACTACCTATCAATCCATAAAAGGGAATTGAGCTGCTTTTAATTTATTTGGGGGACAATTTAAAAAAAATGTAACATCTAGGAATCTCCAAAATTTGGGGGTATTTAGATCAGTTAATATTTAAAAAGTAGAGAGAAATATTAGCATTTGTTGAATCACTTCCATTTGTTGAGTATTATACTCAATAATATTGAGTACAATATTGAGTACAATATTATTGAGTATTGTACTCAATTTTATCTCCGTAAATTTTTATTGTATTGATAATTCTTGAGTGCCAATGTTTAATTTATTTTATATTTGCCCTCATTCATTTTAAGACCCTGGGCCAGTATTTATCTATTCATCCATCCATCCATCCATCCATCCATCCATCCATCCATCCATCCATCTTCCTGTCTGTCTACATATGTATTTTTGATGTGAGTGTTTGTGTGTGCATATCATAAATAACTAGAACTGTAGCTTTATATTAGCTCAATAGAATTGTCATAATCCAAATCTTAAAGATGTTCATAGGGCCAAAAATATGTTAAAATGTTCTTCTAATTAATAAATAGTTACAGAAGGCTTTACTTTCCTAATATTATTTAAACCTTACAACAATCCTGAGAGTTAGACCTTCCTAAAAAGCTAGGAAGTAATTTAGGTGACTTTGAACCCTACCCTGTATGGTTATAGTCATTACTGCCAGACAAGGACTTAAGAAAGAGGTGATATTAAATCTTAATTCTTTTAAAAAGGATAACTACATTCACAAACAAGGTCCTCTTGAGGTTCCTCCTGTATCTTTTGAGCTTTGCTCACCATGCTGAGCTGCTCTGATTTTCTTTCTGTTTCTCAAATAAGCCAGTCTTGTTACCTCAAAGTCTCATTTATCTTCTGGGACTGTCCCTTCCTCAGATATTTAAGTAGTAGTTGGCCCAGTGTTTTCAACCAGATGTTCAATTAAATGCCCTCTTCTCAGAGAGGCCTTCCTTGAACACTGTCTTGGGCCATTCAGGCTGCTATAACAGATTATCATAGACAGAGTGGCTGATACACAACGGTGAGAAATTTGTTTCTCACAGTTCTGGAAGCTGGGAAGTTCAAGATTTGATGTCTGGTGAGGGATTGGTTCGTGGTTCATAGAGGGCTGCCTTTGTTCTGTGTCCTCACATGGTTGAGGAGTAAGGAGCTCTTTGGGGCTCTTTCAGAAGGGCACTAATTCCATTCATGAGGTCTCTTCCCTCAAGACTAATCATCTCCCAAAAACCCCACCTCAAAATATCATCACACTGGGGATTAGGTTCCAACATGTGAATTTTAGAGAGGCATAAAGGTTCAGTATATAGCAATCACTGTGACTAGAACGATGTATCCTCCCCAATTTCATGGCCCTACTCACAAAACACAGCAGGTGTTCTGTAAATGTTTATTCATTAGCTTATTCAAAAAGATTGTGTTTGATATCATTTGAAAGCTAACATAAGCAACTTAGAAATACTCCATTCTGTAGCATTCAATGACCTTACTGATTCTGATTTTTCAACTAATCTCTGTTGGGTAATCGCTCCAGAATAGTCACTGTGTGTGTATGCATGTGTGTACATGCACACACATTTTCTGGTGTGAACCGAGGAGTATGGTAAGGGGTAGAGTGAGAGAAAGGAATAAAATAGGTTATGATAAAATAAAATGCAAGGAAACAGATTTTCAGTTTTGCTTTAGAAGTACCAAATGAATATGTGGAATTATTATTGACTAGAAGTTATGCAGCAGTTTGTTCTACTACCTGACATTCTTAAAACTTGTGAATCTGTATGATTTAGGGCACTTGACCGTTGGAAAACCAAAGTAAATATTCTGGGGATATGTTTACTTAGCTTTTGTATGTTTCATAAATAATATTGTGATAAAAGCCATTCAAACTTTAATATTCTGGTAAAATAAAATATATTAAACAGAGTCTTATTCTAAAAGCTCTTATAAATAATATTTATCTTAATGCTATAGTGACATGTATAAGTAGTTCCATTAAACTGGCCTAGATGTTATTTTATAAATGCCTACTAAAAACTAATGACTATCATGAAATATTAATATAGTATCTAGATACTTTTGAGTTATCAAACCTTTTTCATATATTTGAGAAGAAATTAAACTTTAAAACCTACATTTGGAGAAATATTTTGTTCTGTTTAAAATTATAGAAAGGTAATATAATAGCCCTCAATCATAACAGCTATTATTAGTAGCTGTGTACTTTGTGCTAAGGTACTTTAGTAAGCAATTTGCACCCATCATTTTTAATTTTCCTGTAACATTGATTCTTGGTGGAAAATAGAATTTCACTCAGATGGTTCTACTAAATGGACTTTATTGATGGGGACAGGGTTAAGGAAACCAACAAATGATACTGAGGCCCCCAGAGCCTAGCAACAGTGGCAAACCACTATGATTTGAGGGTTCTTATAAAAGGAAATCTCACCAGAATCCAGTGAAACTGGGAGCCCTACTGGAGGGTGTGCCTGACAAGAGCTGAAGTCCTAGACATATTTAGCCACTGTCTGAACTTCATGGTACAAAAGCAGTGGTTTCGCAGGGAGGAGTAAAGGAGAGAAATAACCCAGTTTCTCTCTTTTCCTACCTTCTGAGCTTCTATCAGTGCCTCAAAATAGGCTATACTAGCAAGGGACTCTATGGATGCAGTCCATCGGTGTCAGCCTACTGGGAAACAGATTAGGGCAGAGAAAGTGGAAACTGATCAGTCATCTCAAGGAATAAAAACTATGTTATAAACATGAAGACACTGGGTTCAGAAAAGTTAAGAAGTCTGCCATAGATGGATTATAAATGGTAAGGTTAGGATCTGACCACATACCTCTATTCTTTCTATGATATCATTAGGATTAATTAACTCTGGATGAGGAAGAATAGATCTAGACTTGCATGCAATCAAGATGGACAATGGTGGATAGATTGAAAGAGGGGGTGAAGCTGAATTTCAGAAAAGAGACCAGTTAAAAGATTGAGAAAAAGTCAGATCGATGGTAACCCACTATGGCTCACTGAAAGAATGGTAAATGTTATTAATAAGCAACTAACATTATGCAATAAATATGATGTTAAGTGAATGGAGAGAGGCTGAAGATAGCCTTTACTCAGCAGGCTTCAAGATAGCCTTTCATAAACTGTTTGTCTGTGTTCAGTACAATCTATCCTTTTCTTTCCATAAGTCTCTTCTCTGGCAGTGAGAAAATGGGTCTATCTATCCATAATGTATTTGCTTACATACTCAGTCTCCACTCTGTAACTCAACTCTCTGTCAAGCCAGGTGGAAACTTGGCTTAGGACTCCTTGCTGTGCCTTACCTCCTGTTGAACAGACTGGCTGAGCCAATAGGAGGATTGAAGGAAGGAGATTGAAAGAGAAGGTTCAAGAATGCTTGGCTTGGGATAGATATGCTATTCTGCTCCTTGAGAGTGGCAGTGCCATCAAAAAATTTTATCTGGAACAAAAACCCTGCTTCACCCTCACCCTGCCCCATGTGGAAAGGCTTAATCCACAATAATTTGATAGCGAGTGAAGGGTATGTTTCCAATTAGCTAGGACTGGTCCCTTGAAATCTATCAGGTATTGTACCAACTTCTCCTTCCCTTAATTATCTCAGACTTTTTGGTTGAAAATCTTTCAGTAACCCGCATTGCTGTTGCTGATTGAAACTAAATTTAGCTTTCGAAGCTATTAATGTGTGTTTGCAAAGCTGATTTATCAATTGGGATTTAATACTGTAAATATTTAGGTATTAATTTAGGTTTAATACTATAACAGAAAAAAATTCTAAAAGTAATAGCAGCTCATATAAGATGAAAATTATTTTGCTTTCATATAAAAGAAAGCTGGAAATACATAAACTCATGTTAGTACTGCAGCACCACAGTATTAGCCAAATTCTCTTCCTTCTATTTTACCATCCAAGGGTGTGGTTTCCTGCCTCTGGGACATCACGTGATCCATAACAACTGGTAGAACTTCGGTCATCATGTCATCTGCAGAAGAAGGAATGGCATAAGGGAAAATAATTGGCTTCAACTAACTGTGGTGACTGTTGTCAAGCAAATTTCCTCAAGTTCTGCAAAACTTCTACTGATATCCATTGACCAGAATTTAGTCATAGTTCCCCCACAGCTGCAAGGAATGTCAGGCAGTATACTCTTTTATTTCAGGTGACAAGGTGCTCAGCTAAGAATCTATTGCTGAGGAAAAAAGGTTAGGACAGGACTTTTCTAGTTTCTGCAAAAACTAATAGTGGTCAAGCAATGTTGGGGAGCTTGGAAGTCACTGAACGAAAATAAAGCACACTCAGTAGGTGAGAATATTAAATAAGGAGAATACAGTCACATGTTGCACAATAACGTTTCAGCTAAAAACAGACAGCATGTATGACAGCATTCCCATAAAAATATAATGGAGCTGCCCTTTCCAGTTGTACCATATTAAAATCTTTTATACCATATCTTTACTATACATTTTCTATATTTAGATACACAAATACCATTGTGTTACAGTTGCTTATCGTGTGCAGCACAGTAGCATGCTATATAGGTTTGTAGCCTAGGAGCAATAGGCTACACCACATAGCTCAGGTGTGTAGCAGGGTATACCATCTAGGTTTGTGTAAGTATGCTCCATAATGTTTGCACAATGATGAAATCGCCTAAAGATGCCATTTCTTAGAATGTATCCCTGTTGCTAAGCAGCTCATGACTGTAATACAAACTCCTAATTTGATAGACAACTCTACTAAATTTTGAAGTCTGTTCTTGGTGTCAACATGTATTAAAAAATACATACATTCTCCTCTTTGGTGGTCATGAGTTTATATGTAAATGGTCCTCCAGGAACTGACTGAGAAAGTAGCCTTCTCTCAAGAACAGTAATACTCAGAGTAACAACTACAAATGTCTATTGAGTACCTATTAAGTAATAATCCAATTTACTATTAAAATAATTGTTATAAATTGGTTTTAGTAAGTGTTGCCCCACTGATTTTGGAGTGATTTAATTCATTCTTAATCAATCTGATAGCGTATTACCCTCTTGTACTTAGACTCTCTATAATATAACTAATGACAGGTTTCACATTCCATTTAACATTGAGCTTTAACGGCAGAAGAGAGAAAAAGAGAATAAGGTAATCATAGAGCTGAATAAGGAGACTTATTTTAAATGTTTTAATACAATGCTGTTAAAAACCGTGTATGGGATTTGGCAATGAGCACTCTTAAAGGGTTGAAGTGCTGATATGTTCTCATTAAAAGCTGAATGGGATAGACATCATGATAAGGATATTCTTTTAGAGGGTCTGCTCACTCTGTCTTCATCAGTATTCCAAATGCCTATCAGCTGAGTTATGTAGAGGTTTATAGGTAGATTGAAGAAGCAGTTCATGGATGTAAAAAAGTAAAGGTACAGTGGTCCCCCTTACTTTTGGGGTGGATACATTCCAAGACCCTCAGCATATTCTGTAATTTTCTCTCTGTCTCTTTCTCTCTGTCTATTTCACTGTTTTCCTAAGATCCTTTCCAAAATAAACTGTCTGCTTTCAAGCCCTGCCTCAGGCTGTGATTTAAAGGAAACCAAACTAAGACATATATTTACAAGAAACTTTCTGCTTTTCTAAGTGTTATTAGACAATAACAATATCAAAATATCAACAATAGCACAAAAACAATGTTCTTTGTCCCTTCTTACTGAGCCTTAGTTTTGGAATAAAATAAGGAGTAGTGGAGCTTAAAATGGAGAGATTAATTCCTACCTAAAGGAGGTAGTGCAACCTTACTGTCATCAGTTGTTAATTTGTGGCAACAGGCCAGATCTTCTAATTTTTCAAAAGAAGCTTGAAATAGTGACAATTAAAGTGTTTAAAATTAAAAACAATCAGAATACAGCACTTTGCTTTCAGCCTGGATTCAGCCTTTGGATTACCAGTTATGGTATAAAAGCACAATGTCCTTAGCTGGCTTTGCTGTATGATAGCCAAATCACTTAATTACCAAGTACCTAGGAATAAATCTAACAAAAATGTGAAGGATCTAAATGAAAAACAAATCAAAACTCCAAAACCACAGCCAAAACTTTATTGAGGAACATAAAATAATATTTAAAAATTATAAAGATGTAAATTGTTCCTAAATTAATTGTTAAAATTAGCATAATAGTAATGAAAATTACATTGGCATATATTGGGGAACCTCAAAAATTATTCTAAAGTTAATCTGGAAAGACAGGTAAACAAAAATAGCCAATGTTTTCAAAGAAAATCAGAAGGGGACATTTGCCACAGCAGATGGTAAATTTATTACAATAATTCTGTAATTAAAATCTTGTGGCACTGAGGCAGGAGAATAGGGCTTGGGGGCAGGGAACCTAAGACAAATTCACACTGACTTCCTCGAACTAAATCAAAAGGAAAACCCAACTTTCCACTCCCAAGTAACAAAAGGATCAGAGTCTACTCCCTTTGTAACACTCTTCCTTCTGCCATGCAGAAGAAAATGGAAAGTACCTCCCATTGGCCCCCTCCTGCTACCAATCAGACTGGTCACAGGCCTAGTCTTCATTTGCATAGGTATAATTTTGTAACTTCACTCCAGCCACTTAGACTGGTCTCTGGTCACTACTTCATTTACATAGGGTGTAACCAAGTAACCAATGGGAAATCTCTAATGTGTATTTAAACCCCAATTTTGTAACCCGTGGTTTTGAGCCGCTTGCTCAAGCCCACTCCCACTCTGTGGAGTGTACTTTCATTTCAATAAATCTGTGCTTTTGTTGATTCATTATTTCGTTGCTTTGCTTGTGCATTTCGTCCAATTCTTTGTTTAAAATGCCAAGAACCTGGACAACTCATAATCAAGACTCTCCACTGGTAACAAAACCACAGTGAGATACCACTTCACACAAACTAGGTTGAAAATATAATAATAGTAATAATAATAATAAAACAAAATAACAAGTGGTAGTGAGGATGTGAAGAAATTAGAGCCTTTGTACATTGCTGGTGAGAATGTAAAAATAACCATATAAAACTGAATCTACTTTGGGAAACTGTTTGGAAGTTCCTCAAAAGGTTAAACATGTAGTTAGCATATGATTCTGCAATTTCACCTTTAGGTATATACGAAAGGAATTGAAACAGGTATTCAGACAAAAACGTGTACACAAATGCTTATAACAGCACTATTCACAGTCACCATAAGGCCGAAGCAACTCAAATGTTCATTAACTGATGAATGGATTAACAAATGTGGCATATCCATACAATGGAATATTATTCAGACATAAAACGAAATAAAGCACAGATACATGCTACAACATGGACAAACTTCAGAAACACACTCAGTGAATGAAGCCATACACAGAAAGTCACATATTGTTGAATCTGATTTATGTGACATATCCATAGATTAATAGTTGCCAGTGGCTGGGAGGTGTGAGGAGTGATTGCCTAATGGATACAGGGTTTCCCTCTGGGGTGATGAAAACTAGGTTGGTGTGATGGTTGGACTACATTGCTGATGCATTAAATGCCACTGAATTGTATCCTTGAAATGGTTAGCTTAACGTTATATAAAGTTAGTCTCAAGGTTAAAAAAAAAGGCTCCGTATACAGTGCAGGAATAACCAGGTAGAAGAATGGAATATAATCAAATTTCCAGAAATTTATCATATATACATATAAATACTATTTGTTGGATTTAGTGCATCAAGTCAGTGAGGAAAATGATGGATATTTAAATAAATATATTGAGAACAATTTCATACGAAAAATAAAAATTAGTTTTTTACTTATCAAAATAGGTTATAGGACAAGGTTATATGTAAGTAAGAAAACTGACCAAAAGAACCAGAAGAAAATATAATAAAAAATATAATGGAATACCTGCATCTAGGCAGAATAAAAAATGGGAAGAATTAGCAAGAGTTAAGACTGATGGATTTGATGACATAAAAATAATTTTCAAGTATTTCCAAGCAATTTTAAAATTGTATTCACTTTTGTCCCCCAAGAAGGGGGGAGTATTTCAGTACTGTCAGCATACATTTTATCATCTTTTATTTTAAAATACTCAGTGGTTCTATTTTGCCTACAGGAAAAATTCTACATTCCTTTGAATGTTGTGAAAGTAATTTTATAATAAGATCACCCTTACCTCACAGGCACCCCCTCTTCCCACTCTGCCTCCTGCTCATGTTCACCATGGCAGTTCTGTTGTATAGGGCCAGGTGGCAAATACAACCTAATAATGAAAGTTACAAAGGAAATTTAATTCTTTTAAAATTGTGGGAGTCAAAATAAAATACAGAGACAAATCTCTAAATTTAACTTTTTATTTTGGGAAGCAAGAATTGAAATTCAGGGCATACGTAGAATGGGTGTTCTATGATATGTCTGAAGAACAAAGAGAAGCTTGGGAATCTTATTAGAAAGAGAAATGTTACATATTGTTTTGAAAGAGAGCTCATTAGCACTAGAGAAGTGTTTGGGAGCCGGCAAGCTGTGATGGTAGGCAAAACTAGTAAGCGTCATGGCAGGTTGTTTCGGCAGCTACTAGGTAAAACTGGTCTTACGGTTAGAGTAGGCCATTAAATCTATCAGTCACTCTGCACTAATGACAGCCAGACAGGTTTGATTATTACGTAAGATTCAGGACCCCAAATGAAAATGAAGGTACAATATAGCAACAGCATTAAAGTAAGGACAAGCATCACTGTGAAAAGTGTTTCACAGGCCAGGCATGGTGGCTCACACCTATAATCCCAGCACTTTGGGAGGCCGAGGTGGGCGGATCACTTGAGGTCAAGAGTTCAAGATCAGCCTGGCTAACATGGTGAAACCCTAACTCTACTAAGAATACAAAAATTAGCTGGACGTGGTGGTGTATGACTGTGATTCCAGCTACTCAGGAGGTGGAGGCAAGAGAATTGCTTGAACTCCAGAGGTGGAGGTTGAATGAGCTGAGATTGGGCCACTGCACTCCAGCCTGGGCGACAGAGCAGAAGTGCCTCATTGCAAGATATGCAAGTATGTCTTTACAAATATGTAAATATTTCTTAATAAATGTAAGTATTATATTTGAAAGTGAGCAACAATTTCTGTCTAAAGATTAGCCCTTCATCTGTGGGAGGAGATTTGACCAGGAGGTGGGGGAACAGTGAGGAAGGCTGAGGACAATTCAAGTTTCTTTCAGTTGACAAAAACCAGTCTACCCAGGCTTAAGGAGAAGAGTTAGAAAACAAAACTGCATGTATCTATCTAAAAAAATTTGGGAATGAAAAAATACTATCATTCCAAAACCTCAGAGGCAGAGTCTACCTCTGGAAATTAGATATACCACCAAAAATATAGAAAACACTGGCATTCTGGAAATGATGAATTAATATAAAGTACAATGAAAGAAGAGGCTAAGACAAATGGAAGCTGAATGAAATAAACAAAAAAAATTGGAAATGGAATAGAAAGATTAAAATCCACATTAGGGGTAATAAACAGCAAAACTTATATTGGGGACAATTTTATTAGAAATAATGGAGGTCAGATTTGATAAAATCTCCTAGAGTGAAAAGGAAAATGAATTAAGAGATTAAAATGATGAAATAGATAGAAATAGAAAAAAGAAAATAGGACTCCGACTGAAGAATTAATTGCAATCCTTAGGAAGTACTTTATAAAATAACAAAAGAAGTCCCTAAGTAGTAAAATAAAATGTCTCATTAAAAGAACTCATTATTTTCTAAGCAAAATTAATTTTAAAATCCATAGAAAGATACTCTGAATTTTTTCAATTGTATGTGAAAAAGAAATAAGCTTGTATGATAAAGGAAACATGTTAAGCATCCAAACAGAGAGAAAGAAAGGAATAAGAAGGAAACCAGCTTATTTACCTAAAAAGAGTACACATTTATGCTGGAGTAAGCTTTTTTTCTCCCTCTGAGGTGAAATTGCTAGGAGACCTTGGGCCAATATTTTCAGAATTTTGAAGGGAAAGGATGTACTCAGATACACCATAGTACAGAGAATATTCTCCCAAAACAGGCTTCTTGGGAAAGAAATACTTCAAGACATGCACAAGTCAATAGAGAAATAAATAAGTGTTTATAACCCAAGAATGAGGAATTTGTGGTACTAAAGGAGTGGGATAAGCATAGAAAACATTTTAATAAAACTAAGATATAAGCAATTATTTTATCTTATTTAATTTTATTTATTTTTATTTTTTTGAGACAAGGTCTCACTCTGTCACCCAGCTTAAAGTGCAGTGGTGCAGTCACAGCTCACTGCAGCCTCTACATCCTGATCTCAAGTGATCCTCAAACTTCAGCCTCCTGAGTAGCTGGGACAACAGGTGTGTGCCACCACGCCTGGCTATTTTCATTTTTTATTTTTGTAGCAATGGGGGTCTCACCATATTGCCTGGGCTGGTCCCAAATTTCTTGGCTCAAGTAAATTTCAAAAGTAGTTCTTAAATGAAAACACATGTAATATTGGAAATAATAATTTGATGTTAATAACACATTGAACTGCTTAGATTATATTTACAAATGTAGAAGAGAGAGAACAAAAACTAAATACATTTTCATTTTATAAGGAGTGAAGCGAGGCAAATTCATCCTTTGATAATCAGATAAATTATAAACATTTTGGTTTTTTTAATCTTAATGTAATTAGCAGCATTTAAAAGCAGGATATATCTTTCCTAAATAACCAACTAGATAGTGCTAAGAATATATAGTCTGTAATAAAATGCAAAAAGGTTGGAAGTATTTTTTAACAAAAGGAAATTCTAAATAAGAGGAGTTACATCAGTTAAAAAAATAAACACAAATGGGTTAAATCCTCCCTAATGAATAATAATATTCTCATATTGATTTAAAAAGGATGTTTCCACAGTATGCTTCTTATAAAAGGCACACCTAATAAACTGACACGATCAACTGTGTCACTATAGGTTGGTGCAAAAGTAATTGCGGTTTTTGACATTAAAAGTAACTGCAAAAACCACAATTATGTTTGCACCAAGCTATAGTCACACAGCTGATTAAAATAAAGGAACAATGGAAGATTATAAGGCAAGTAGAAAAAAATCAAAGGGAGCAGTATTAGATTTCAATGAAAGGATAATTCAAGGCAAATAATTAAGCAGGATAATACCGTATCACAAGTATGGTTTACAATGACAATGTTAGTCATTAATTATTTTAGTAGAATATATACACTTGAAATATTTTTTGTAAAAATGTGCTAGAAGTATACAGACAACTAGAGAGAAACAATATTTGTAGAACATTATAAAGCACTCAACTAATGAAACAAATTATATCTAAAGGACAGCTATTTCAACTAAGAAATTAATAATTTATATACATTTGAAAAATAAATTATTAAGTAAACTCACCTAAATAACTATTGGATAGAAAATAAAATCCAAACTCAATTTCACACTATTTAGAGAAAACTAATATGAGGCTATGCTGTATGAAAACATGAAACATATCCAAAGAGCTACTCAAGAGCACATTCACGGACTTAAATATTTCAATGGTTCAAACAGATAAAATTTAAAATGATTGATTTCAGCATTTAACTGCTGAAATTTGAAAACGAACAACAACAAAAGGTCTTGAAAATATATGGACTAATGGAAAAATTCTACAGGAAAGATAAAAGTAATCTCATTTCAAAAGGTCAGAGGAAAAGTATAATGACAAAAGCTATACACTCAGGAACCTGATGATAATTAATTGTTTGGTTTCCTATCACACATGAAGAATGACTTTTATGTCAAAAGAGTATAGGGAAAAAAAGAGTATAGAGTAAATAAAAAATTAAAAACCTAGAAAATAGATGAAACAAGAAAATTGATAAATTTAAAAACTGACTGTTTTAGGGAAACCCAATAATCTAATGATATGGAAAAGCATGACAAACATAATTGGGATAAAAAGATGAAAATTAATAAAATAAGTAATGAGAAATCAAATATACAAACACATGTCTAACTTTGTTTTTAATTGAGAACATACTGCACACAATTCCATCCTGACAATATTACAAACTGGGCAAAATTGATTATTTTCCTTTATCTCAATTTCTCCTATCTTACCATACATTGTATAAATAGAATTTAACTAGTCTTTTATAATGGCACAGGCTGAATTAGACTTCAGAATCTAGACTCTATTACTGTTTTACTGTCAAAACATTGTTTGTACTATCATTTAGTTGTTTTAATCTCCATTTTCTTTCTTTAATAATAATTTTATATTCTATCTGATTATCTACCAGTTATCTTTAACCTCTTCTTTCAAAGAATGTTATACACACAAGCATGCCAATATTTGTAAAGCTCTGTTAAGGTTCCTGGAAGTGGTTCACTAGCTCTTAAGGTAGAAATAACTTGGAGTTTCATTGTAAACACTCAAGTGTACACCTATTTTTGTAAGGTATCAAACCATCGGCATAAAGGTATCTGGCCTTATAGTTTTCCTAAAATGCATTATGCTTCAGCCATCTCAACTGGGTATCTGGGTTAAAATTTAGCTCCTCAGTGAGACACCTAAGCTTCATTTGAGCTCAGCTTTCCAAAGGCCATACATTATGAAAGGCAAATAATAACTTCTTAATATTTCCAAAGAAGTCATCAGGTACAAAAACGTAGCAATGGAATAGGGCATAGGAAATGAGCAGGCTCTTTGTACGTTAATAGAAACAACATCTGTTGGCTCCTAATCCCTGCACTCTGTGTTCCTCAAAACAGGTGCTTAATTTTCCTGCACTAATCACCATGTGTAAATTGTAACACAATATCATCTCCATGAGAAATACTGATCCTTCCTTCCTTTTAACAAATATTTGCTAAACTCCTTTCAATATCTCCTAATTTTAGAAGCTACATACTAAAACTACACATTAATCATTAAACTCATGACAACAGAGTGGCCAATATTGCTTTCATAAGAGTAGAAAACACAATGGAAATTTGAAGCCTATATGTGGTATTATTAATTTAATAACACCTGGCTGTTTTAAGCATACATTAATTTTTCCTTGTTCTTTTATAAAACTAAAAATCATTGATTAACACAATATAAATACATCTTTCTTTGATTTATTTTGGGTAAGGCGTATCATTTAGACTCTTTGGAACCATTTTCTCTCATATATAAAATGAGAACAACATTATTTATCTCCTGTACTGCTCAATATTTTAATAAATAATAATGATAAGTAATATATAAATATATGACCATTATTTCCATTGGTGAATTCTGCACTGCTTCTTGTGGTTGTCTGACAATTAGTCTAGGATAAGCTCAGAATTGAAACAATAGGGGAATTCTTGGTCTGGGTGTAGGGAAGTGTCTATTCAAAGATGCATGTGTAAAAACATGGTGTGTTAGAAATATCGTATCATTGGAGCCTAGGGTGGAATGTAGTCAAAGATTAGTCTGAAGATTCTTGGAGAACCTGGGCCTTACTGAATTTATATCATTCTGAAAACTATGAAGAGTCACCAAACTATTTTAGAGAGGAAAATCATGTAAGATTTGCATTTTAGAAAGATGCCATGCCTCTCACAGCAGTGAATAGAATGTATTGGAGGGACTGTTACCCTTGCCTAGTTGGGGACATTGGCCTGAGCCTTGATGAGTCCATCGATGATCACAACAGGGACCATGTCAGTCAGTGCAGAGAGGGAAGGACAGAACAGAGAGCTAATTCTTAGGAGACAGATTGCCAGGACTTGGTGACAATTATATTTAGGGTGCAAGGAAGAGGGAGGAAAAAAATTTAATTCCAATGACATTGATTTAGGTAAACTAGGTGGAAGCCTATACTACTCAAGCTAGAGAGCAGGAAGATCAGGTTTAGGGAGGAAAATGGTGAGTTTTAAGTGCCTTGTGTCATTAGAGATAAAGTTCATATTTCCAGTTGTTAGCTAAACACAACAGTCTGGAGTTTAGTTGGGAGGTCTGTACGAGTGTAACATAGCAGCTTTGAACATATAGGCTTCATATAGCTTCAGTTAAGCCATGGAAATGAATGCGGTTTCTTAAGTCCAAGGAACATGCTCTTCGGGACATTACTAGTACTAGTTAGGCAGAAGATAAAACACTGATGTCAATGATTCATTTTAAAATAATGGAGGTGTACAATTTTTCAAAGGTAGCACAGAGACATTAGGTGTCAGATGAATGCTGGATCTTACTATTTTATGAAGATGTTTCATTCTAGCAGTGTCATTTGGGAATTGTATTCTGCTGCATAAGGTAAACTAAATTACCAGTGATTAACTCAAAAAAGTTGTAAAGGAGAATCAAACATTTATGAAATCATGCAAGAAAGACCTATAAATTTAATATAAAAAATGAAATGGAAACTATTCCGAGAGTTAGTGAATTGGGCTACTTTCACCAAGATTAATTACTTTATATAGAAGAAAAATAGTAATATTTCTATTTTGAGAAACAATAGTAAGAACAGTGGAGTATAAAAAACTAATCTCTAGATACTTTGAAATTTGAAGCAAGGTATCAAGTATAGTCAAATGAATATTATATGATAAAAATATTAAGAAGCTGGAGAGTGTCAGTGCCAATAAAACGGAATTATAAAGGATCTTTAGCTTTCATAAATTGATCTATTTTTTCGGGAAAAGAATAAACATTTTGACACAATGTTGTATACATGACCTATACGCAAAACTGAATTTTTCTGAATAAGTTCTATGTCAGACTATACTTCATCAATCCTAACTATAGGATTGTATGATAAGTCAGAAATAATATTAGTGATTAGGATTTAAAGAATTTAGAGAATGACCGCAAAAGATACTTAGATGTAATGTTTTTACTGCACGTATCTTTAAAGTTCTAGAGATTTTTGAGGATACCGAAAACTAGATTTTTGACTGATATTTCAATGCTATTGGCTAGTATGTGGTCTGAAATTACTACAATCTAATGGTTATAATGATATTGTTCCTCCCTTTCCTTTGTCAGTATGTGTGATCTTATCCCAGTGTATCTGAGTATGCATATTTTGCATCCAACTGGATTCAACCGTAACTGGATGCAAACATTAAAAAAAACCTGTTGCATAATGAAAAACTCTCTAGAGATTTAAATCCTTATGTCTATCATCACACTGATCAGATTCTATAATTTAAAAATATTTGTATAAATGTATTTTCAAGATCTGTGTCTTGCATTAGATGGAAACTCTGTGATGACAGGGACTCTCTCTCTCTATATATATATTCAGCACTCTCTCTTCAATGCTTAGCTCAGTCATAACAAAGCACGTAACAGATGGTCCATAAAAACTTTGTAAATGAATAATAATGAAAAGACAGTTTTGAATTTTCTCTGTTCATCCCTGCCACTCATTATCGTCTGCTACTTCTTTATTTCTTGACTTTCGAGGATATAGCTTGGATTTACTGAGATCTAATGCCAGATATTGAGAACTATATGAATAAAACAGAGAGGTGCTGTAAAATGTGATTTTCTGAGAACAGAGTAAGAAGTCATGCTTGATCAATATTATTCTCTTAATATTATATTTAATTTTTTAGAAGATTTGAAGATATTTAAAAGCTAGAACTTCAATGATTTACTGCAATGAACATGCAAGATGGGATTTGTATTTGTTGATTAGAAGTAAATGGCACCGTATGGAACTAAAGAGTCTAGTGCGAGTCCTACTGACCCTAAAGAATTATTTTCAACACACCTGGTGTTTCCTACAACACACTATTTATCGCTAAATTGAAAATCAGACTTCAAGTAATAGGAGAAATTTTATTTTTATACATATGTCTTATCATTCTATATCTTTCCATTTTTGTCCACTTATAGGGAACATTGTTTTCTGATTTGATACAGTCTGAATGCTTTTCTTTAATTTCAAGAACTAAATGATTTCATGACTATTTTAAAGAAAGAAAAGAAAATTTTATTTATAATTCTTCTAAGGTTTGTTATTTAGTAGGGTTTATGTCCTCTCCAAATTTATATGTTGAAATTCTCACCACTAAAATGATACAAGGAGGTGGGACCTGTGAGAGTTAACTAGGCCATGGAAGCAGAGCCCTTATGAATGAGATCAATCCTCCTATAAACAAGGCCCACGAGAGACCCCTTGCCCCTTCTACCCTGTGAGGTTAGAGTGAGAACACATCTGTCTATGAGGAATTGGGCCCTCACCAAACATTGAATCTGCCAGCACCTTGATCCTAGACTTCCCAGCCTCTAGAACTGTGAGAAATAAATTTCTGTTGTTTATAGGCCACCCAGTCTATGGTATTTTGTTATAGCAGCCTGCAAGGACTGAAGGGACAAAGACCAACCTAAATGTAAACATGGCAACATATTTTTCTGAAATCTGTCTCTGTCTTCTTGTCTCTGTCTTTCTTTCTCTCTGTCTCTCTCTCTTCTCCCCTTCTCATTATTTCACATTCTGACTAAAATTAAAATGCGATTTTATTTATTTATTTATTTTTTGAGACAGTGTCTTGCTCTGTTGCCTAGGCTGCAGTGCAGGGGTACGATGAAAGCTCACTGCAGCCTCAGTCTCCCAGGCTCAAACTATTCATCTGCCTCAGCCTCCTGAGTAGCTGGGATTACAGTCATGAGCCACCATGCCTAGCTATTTTTATTTTTATTTTTATTTTTAGTAGAGATGAGCGCTTGCTATGTTGCCTAGGCTGGTCTCAAACTCCTGAGTTTAAGTGAATCTCCCACTTCAGTCTCCTGAAAGTGTTGGGATTACTGGTGTGAACCACCGTGCATGGCCTAAAATGTGGATTTTAAGATGTATTTTTCTTTAAATCAGAAAGTGAAGTAATCTGGTAAGAATGATATTTAAGTGGTCTCCAATTCCAGTTTAGAAAAATCTTCATTTATTTTACCAGACTGGTTTGTTACCAAGATTGACTTGCTTTATCAGATTAGTGGAGAAAACAAATCTAATTTGGGCAAACAACGAGTATCTGCCTCATTAAAAAAAAAAAAAAAAAAAAAAATCAGTGTTTTGGTTTTTGAGCTGGCTTCAAAAGTGTTTTCAGGCGTGGGGGCCCACAGCTGTAATCCCAGCACTTTGGGAGGCTGAGGCAGGTGGATCACCAGACATCAGGAGTTCGTGACCAGCTTGGCCAACATGGCGAAACCCCGTCTTTACTAAAAAACTACAAAAATTAGCCAGTTGTGGTGGTGGTGGGCACCTGTAATCCCAGAGACTCAGGAGGCTGAGGCAGGAGAATTGCTGGAACCTGGGAGGTGGAGGTTGCAGTGAGCCAAGATCATGCCACTGCATTCCAGCCTGGGTGACTCTGTCAAAAAAAAAAAAAAAAAAATGATAACAGGCTGGGTGAAGTGGCTCATGCCCGTAACCCTAGCACTTTGGGAGGCCGAGGAGGCTGACAGATAACTCGAACCCAGGAGTTCAAGAACAGCCTGGGCAACATGGTGAGACCCCAACTCTACAAAATATAAAAAATCTTATCTAAGTGTGATAGTGAATGCCTGTAGTCCCAGATACTTGGGAGGTTAAGGTAGAAGAATCAATTAATCCCAGGAGGTAGAGGATGCAGTGAGCCAAGATCAGGCGACTGCACTTCAGCCTGGGCAACAGAGTGAGACCCTATTTTAAAAACAGATAAATAAGTAAAACAATTAAAACATAATCTCTTTTCAGGTAATCCGTTTTACATAAATACTAGCATTGGGTCAGGTAATCTAAAAACGGACAAAAAAAAGTTTCTTATCCCTAACAACTTACTACTCTCTGGGGAGAGAAAAGAGACAAATATTCTGTCTACAAGGCAGAAGTTAAACTGGTTAAACTGTACTCTATTTTTTAAGCAATCATTATTTCGGAGTATGTTAGGTTGTGGGGGTATAGGAGTGACACACTGCACATTACCTAACTGCTGGAGTTTTCAAACAGCAGCTCAAGGGTAGAGAGAGGGAAGGAGAAGATAAATGGGATGAACAAATCATGCAGTGAAAGGCACTCTTAAGGAGCTCTTGAACTCTCCCACGTCCAACAGCCAACTGAAAAATGTCACATGGTTGTTCAACATCTAACTTTGTATGTCCGAAATGGAACTTTTGGGTTCCTGTGCCAAATCTGATCTTTCCTGAGTTTCTCTTTGGTTCAGAAAATGACACCTCCATACAAATAGTTGCTTAAGCCAAATAGTTAGGAGTTGTTCTTTGTTTCTTTCTTTTTGCCAGTCCCATACATAAACAACCTGCATGTTTTCCTGGCTTTCCCTCCAAAACATTAATTTTACAATTATTCGAATTCAAATTTCTTTGTTCTTGAATATATTCTTTTACCAAATGAAATGAAATGAATATCACTGAGTTTCTACTATATGTTTACTTTATGAGGTATGAGGCATTCAGTACATTTGTGTATAACAAAAGATTTGTGTAATCTAGTTTAATAACAGCCAGATAAAAATATTGTGATTGATTAAAATGATTGTCTAAATTTAACAGAAAGTTAATAGGGATGAACGAAGACCTGCAATGCAGACTGTACAGATAGTTTAAATATAACATCCAGGAAAAAATCATCTGTGGGTATTAACCAACTGCCAGTTCAAGCAAAGTTTGTGATAGAATATAGCTGATAAAAATACCTCAGTTGACTTAATAGTAGTGTATACTCTGTACAAAACAAAGGAATTTGGTCCTGAGAGAGCAATAACAAAGGTTAGAAATTACAAAAGGTAGATTTAAATATTAAGTTAGAATGTACTTTCTAGCAATCAGATAGAGTTTTTGGAGAAACATTCCAGTACTCATTGGATGACCATTTTCAGGATAATTGTAATGAAGCTTCATGCTTTATACTATATTCTATAAATTTATAGACAAAGATTTTCAGAAGAGTGTGCCTTGCTGAGCCTTTTAAAGATAAATTTGTAAAATGCATCAGAACATCTAGAAAATAGTCATTGAAATAAAGGAATGTAGCAAGAGAACCCCCTTGTGGCCAGAGAACATTTTTTTCAAATGACTTTAGAGTTTTAAAAATCTCAGACCCAGTACACTTGAATTGTGAGTTAATTATACCATATTCACTAATCTGATTTGATCATATTTGTTTGTTTTTGTTTGCTTTTCTCTCTTCTCTTTTTAAAAATAATTTATTGGTCACTTCCAAGATGGCCGAATAGGAACAGCTCTGGTCTGCAGCTACCAGCGAGATCAACACAGAAGACTGGTGACTTCTGCATTTCCAACTGAGATACATGGTTCATCTCAATGGGACTGGCTGAACAGTGGGTGCAGCCCACAGAGGGCGAGCTGAGAAGTTGGGGGGCATCGCCTCACTGGGGAAGTGCAAGGTGTTGGGGAATTTCCCTTTCCTAGCCGAGGGAAACCATGACAGACTGTACCTGGAGAAACGGTACACTCTGACCAAATACTGCACTTTTCCCACAGTCTCAGCAACCAGCAGACCAGGAGATACCCTCCCATGGGCTCAGCGGGTCCCACACCCATGGAGCCTTGCTCACTGCTAGCGCTGCAGTCTGAAATCGACCTGCTACACTGCAGCTTGACACGGGGAGGGGCATCCACCATTGCTGATGTAGCTCACAGTGTAAACAAAGAGGCCAAGAAGAGGAACTGCACAGAGCCCACTGTAGCTCAGTAAGGCCTACTGCCTCTATAGATTCCAACTCTGGGGGCAGGGCATAGTAGAACAAAGGGCAGCAGACAACTTCTGCAGACTTAAACGTCCCTGTCTGACAGCTCTGAAGAGAGAAGTGGTTCTCTCAGCATGGCATCTGAGCTCCAAGAACAGACAGACTGCCCCCTCAAGTGGCTCCCAGACCCATGTGTAGCCTGACTGGGAAACACCTCTCAGTAGGGGTGACAGACACGTCAAACAGGAGGGTGCCCCTCTGGGATGAAGCTTCCAAAGGAAGGATCAGGCAGCAGTATTTGCTGTTCTGCAGCCTTTGCTGGTGATAGCCAGGCAAACACGGTCTAGAGTAGACCTCCAGCAAACTCCAACAGACCTGCAGCTGAGGGGCCTGTTAGAAGGAACACTAACAAACAGAAAGGAATAGCATCAACATCCACAAAAAGGACATCCACACCAAAACCCCATCTGTAGGTCACCAACATCAAAGACCAAAGGTAGATAAAACTACAAAGATGGGGAGAAAGCAGAACAGAAAAGCAGAAAATTCCAGAAAACAGAGCACTTCTTCTCTTTCAAAGGATTGCAGCTCCTCTCCAGCAAGGGAACAAAACTGGGTGGAGAATGAGTTTGACAATTTGACAGAAGTAGGCTTCAGAAGGTCGTTAATAACAAACTTCTCTGAGCTAAGGGAGCATGTTCTAACCCATTGCAAGGAAGCTAAAATCCTTGAAAAAAGGTTAGATGAATGGCTAACCAGAATAAACAGTGTAGAGAAGACCTTAAATAACCTGATGGAGCTGAAAACCATGGTACAAGAACTTCGTGATGCATGCACAAACTTCAATAGCTGATTCGATCATATGGAGGAAAGGATATCAGTGATTGAAGATCAAATTAATGAAATAAAGTGAGAAAAGATTAGAGAAAAAAGAGTGAAAAGAAATGAACAAAGCCTCCAGGAAATATGGGGCTATGTGAAAAGACCAAATATACATTTGATTGGTGTACTGGAAAGTGACCAGGATAATAGAACCAAGTTAGAAAACACTCTTCAGGATATCATCCACGAGAACTTCCCTAACCTAGCAAGGTGGGCCAACATTCAAATTCAGGAAATACAGAGAACACCACAAAGATACTCCTCAAGAAGAGCAACCCCAAGACACATAATCGCCAGATTCCCCAAGGTTGAAATGAAGGAAAAAAAAGTTAAGAGCAACCAGAGAGAAAGGTCGGGTTACCCACATAGGAAAGCCCATCAGACTAACAGCAGATCTCTTGGCAGAAACTCTACAAGCCAGAAGAGAGTAGGGGCCAATATTATTTATTATTTAAAGGAAATAATTTTCAACAAGAATTTCATATCCAGCCAAACTAAGCTTCTTAAGTGAAGGAGAAATAAAATCCTTTACAGACAAGCAAATGCTGAGAGATTTTGTCATCACCAGGCTTGCCTTACAAGAGCTCCTGAAAGAAGCACTAAACATGGAAAGGAACAACTGGTACCAGCCACTGCAAAAACATGTCAAATGGTAAAGACCATTGATGCTATGAAGAAACTGCATCAATTACCGAGTAAAATAACCCACTAACATCATAATGGCAGGATCATATTCACATATAACAATATTAACCTTAAATGTAAATGGGCTAAATGCCCCAATTAAAAGACACAGGCTGGCAAATTGGATAAAGAGGCAAGACTCCTCGGTGTACTGTATTCGGGAGACCCATCTTATGTGCAAAGACACACATAGGCTCAAAATAAAGGGATGAAGGAAGATCTAACAAGCAAATGGAAAGCAAAATAAAAAGCAGGGGTTGCAATCCTAGTCTCTGATAAAACAGACTTTAAACCAACAAAGATCAAAAGACAAACAAGGCCACTACATAATGGTAAAGGCCACTACAAAATGGTAAATGGTAAAAAAAAAAAAAAAAAAAAAAATTCACCAAGAAGAGCTAACTGTCCTAAATATATATGCACCCAATACTAGAGTACCCAGATTCATAAAGCAAATCCTTAGAGATCGACAAAGAGACTTACACTTCCACACAATAATAATGGGAGACTTTAACACCTCACTGTCAATATTAGACAGATCAACAAGACAGAGGTTAACAAAGATATCCAGGACTTGAACTCAGCTCTGGACCAAGCATACCTAATAGACATCTACAGAACTCTGCACCCCAAATCAACAGGATATACATTCTTCTCAGCACCACATTTCACTTACTCTAAAATTGATGAAATAATTGGTAGTAAAACACTCCTCAGCAAATATAAAAGAACAGAAATCACGATAAAGTGTCTCTCAGACCACAGTGCAATCAAATTAGAACTCAGGATTAATAAACTCACTCAAAATCACACAACTACATGGAAACTGTACAATGTGCTCCTGAATGACTACTGGGTAAATAACGAAATGAAGGCAGAAATTAAGATGTTCTTTGAAACCAATGAGAACAAAGATACAACGTACCAGAATCTCTGGGACACATTTAAAGCAGTGTGTAGAGGGAAATTTATAGCACTAAATGCCCACAAGAGAAAGCAGGAAAGATCTAAAATCGACACCCTCACATCACAATGAAAAGAACTGGAGAAGCAAAAGCAAACAAATTCAAAAGCTAGCAGAAGGCAAGAAATAACTAAGATCAGAGCAGAACTGAAGGAGATAGAGATACAAAAAACCGTTCAAAAAATCAATGAATCCAGGAGCTGGTTTTTCAAAAAGATCAACAAAATTGATTGACTGCTAGCAAGACGAATAAAGAAGAGAGAAGAATCAAATAGATGCAATAAAAAACGATAAAGGGGATATCACCACCAATCCCACAGAAATATACACACTACCATCAGAAAATACTATAAACACTTCTACACAAATAAATTAGAAAATCTAGAATAAATGGATAAATTCCTGGACACATACACCCTCCCAAGACTAAACCAGGAAGAAACTGAATCTCTGAATAAACTGATAACAGGTTCTGAAATTGAGGCAATAATTAATAGCCTACCAATCGAAAAAAGTCCAGGACCAGATGGAATCACAGCTGAATTCTACCACAGGTACAAAGAGGAACTGGTACCATTCCTTCTGAAACTATTCCAATCAATAGAAAAAGAGGGAATCCTCCCTAACTCATTTTATGAGGCTAGCATCATCCTGATACCAAAGCCTGGTAAAGACACAACAAAAAAAGAGAATTTTAGGCCAATATCCCTGATGAACATCGATGTAGCAATTCTCAATAAAGTACTGGCAAATCAAATCCAGCAGCACATCAAAAAGCTTATTCACCATGATCAAGTCAACTTCATCCCTGGGATGCAATCCTGGTTCAACATATGCAAATCAATAAACGTAATCCATCACATAAACAGAACCAATGATAAAAACCACATGATTATCTCAATAGATGCAGAAAAGGCCTTCAACAAAATTCAGCAGCCCTTCATGCTAAAAACTCTCAATAAACTAAGTATTGATAGAACGTATCAGAAAATAAAAAGAGCTATTTATGACAAACCCACAGCTAATATCATACTAAATGGGCAAAAGCTGGAAGGATTCCCTCTGAAAACTGGCACAAGACAAGGATCCCTTCTCTCACCACTCCTACATAGTGTTGGAAGTCCTGACTAGGGTATTCAGGAAGAGAAAGGAATAAAGGGTATTCAATTAGGAAAAGCAGAAGACAAATTGTCTCTGTTTGCAGATGACATGATTGTACATTTAGAAAACTCCATTGTCTCAGCCCAAAATCTCCTTAAGCTGATAACCAACTTCAGCAAAGCTTCAAAATACAAAATCAATGTGCAAAAATCACAAGCATTCCTATACACCAATAATAGACAAACAGAGAGCCAAATCATGAGTGAACTCCCATTCACAATTACTACAAAGAAAATAAAATACCTAGGAATCCAACTTACAGGGGATGTGAAGGACCTCTTCAAGGAGTACTACAAACCACTGCTCAGCAAAACAAAAGAGGACACAAACAAATGGAAGAACATTCCATGCTCATGGATAAGAAGAATCAATATTGTGAAAATAGTCATATGGCTCAAGGTAATTTATAGATTCAATGCCATCCCCATCAAGCTACCACGGACTTTCTTCACAAAATTGGAAAAAAAACTACTTTAAAGTTCATATGGAGCCAAAAAAGATCCTGCATAGCTAAGACAATCCTAAGCAAAAAGAACAAAGCTGGCGGTATCATGCTACCTGACTTCAAACTACACTACAAGGCTACAGTAACAAAAATCGCATGGTACTGCTACCAAAAACAGATATATAGGCCAATGGAACAGAACAGAGGCCTCAGAAATAACATCACACATATACACCCATCTGATCTTTGACAAACCTGACAAAAGCAAACAATGGGGAAAGGATTCCCTATTTAATAAATGGTGCTAGGAAAATTGGCTAGCCATATGTAGAAAGCTGAAACTGGAACCCTTCCTTACATCTTATACAAAAATTAATTCAAGATGGATTAAAGACTTAAATGCAAGACCTTACACCATAAAAACCCTAGAAGAAAACCAAGGCAATACCATTCAGAACATAGGCATGGGCAAAGACTTCATGACTAAAACAGCAAAGCAATGGCAACAAAAGCCGAAATAGACATATGGGATCTAATTAAACTAAAGAGCTTCTGCACAGCAAAAGAAACTATCATCAGAGTGAACAGGCAACCTACAGAATGGGAGACAATCTTTGTAATCGACCCATCTGACAAAGGGCTAATATTCCAGAGTCTACAAAGAACTTAAACAGATTTACAAGAAAACAAACAAACAATCTCATCAAAAAGTGGACAAAGGATATGAACAGACACTTCTCAAAAGAAGACATTCATGTGACCAACATACATATGAAAAAGTGCTCATCATCACTGGTCATTAGAGAAATGCAAATCAAAACCATAATGAGATACCATCTCACACCAGTTAGAATGGCGATCATTAAAAAGTCAGGAACCAACAGATGTTGGAGAGGATGTGGAGAAATAGGAACTCTTTTACAATGTTGGTGGGAGTGTAAATTAGTTCAACCATTGTGGAAAACAGTGTAGTGATTCCTCGAACTAGAAATACCATTTGACCCAGCGATCCCATTACTGGGTATACAGCCAAAGGATTATAAATCGTGGTACTATAAAGACACATGCACATGTATGTTTATTGTGGCACTATTCACAATAGCAAAGACTTGGAACCAACCCAAATGTCCACCAATGACAGACTGGATTAAGAAAATGTGGCACATATACACCATGGAATACCATGCAGCTATAAAAAAGAATGAGTTCATGTCCTTTTTCAGGGACATGGATAAGCTGGAAACCATCATTCTAAGCAAACTATCACAAGGACATAAAACCAAACACTGTGTGTTCCCACTCATAGGTGGGAGTTGAACAATGAGAACATATGGACACAGAGCGGGGACTATCACACACTGGGGCCTGTTGGGGGGTGGAGGCTGGGGGAGGGATAGCATTAGGAGAAATACCTAATGTAAATGATGAGTTGATGGGTGCAGCAAATCAACATGGCACATGTATACCTATGTAATCTGCACGTTGTGCACATATACCCTAGAGCTTAAAGTATAATAAAAAAGAAAAAAACAATTTATTAAAATATAACACATATACAGAAAGCAATACAAATCATAAACCTACATTTCCACAAATTATCACAAATTGAAACACCAGTGCAATCAGCACACAGATAAGGGATAAGAATATTATTAGCATTGAGAATGTTCTCCTTGTTTACATTTCTAGTCACTATCCCTGCAAAATAGCCACTATTCTAATTTTTAACACCATAAATATGCTTGAACTTTGATAAATGGGGTCATATGTTACGTATTCTTTTTTTCATCTGGTTTCTTTCACTTAACATTATGTTTGTGGGATTCATCTATACAGATTGTGTGTATATATAGTTCATTTATTCTCACTGCTCTACAAGTATTTTGGTTGTGAATATACCATATTTATTAGTTCCATTGTGCATTTGAGTAATGTTCACTATAAAAATGAGGCTGCTATGAACATTTTTGTACATATCCTATGATAAATTTGCATATGATTATGCATAAATGGAAGTAGAATTGCTGGAACATGAGGTACACAGATGTTCAGCTTTTGTTGATATTGTTTTCCAGTTTGTAAAGTAATTGTACCAACTTATATTTCTACAGCCAGAATTTGCACTGTGCCACATTCTAGCTAAAACTTGGTTGGCCTTTGTGTATTTAGTCAATATTGTAGGTGAGTAGTGGTATCTCATTGTAGTTTTTATTGTCCTTTTCTTGATTATTGATGAAGTTGAATACCTTTGTATATGTATATTGACCATTTCTGAAGTACCTAATTTTTCTATTATTTGTTTATGTTGATTTGCAGTTGTACTTTAAGTAGTCTGAATATGAGTTCTCTGTTGAATATAGGAATGGGAAATATCTTCTTTAACTTTGTAGGACATATTTTATTTTAAGTAGTGTGTCTTTGATAAGAAGTTCTTACTTTTCAAATTTTAATTTTATCATTTTAAGGGGTTAGCGCCTTTTTGCCTTTAAGAATGCTTTGCCTACTCCAAGGCCTGGAAATAGTCTCATATTTTTTTCTTCTAAAAGTATGATTGTTTAACCTTTCACATACAAGTTTGCAATCCATTTGGAATTTATTTTTAGGTATGGTATGACGTATGGGTCAAAATTAATTTGTCTTCTGTGCCTATCAACTAACCTAGAACCATTTATTGAATGGTTTCTCCATTTTCTCCATTGTATTCTCATGTCTTGTTTGTCACTAATCAGGTGATAGTCTATGTGTGAGTCTGTCTCTGGGCTCTATTCTATTCAATTGGTCGATTTGTCTCTCTTTGCATTAATAACATACCATCTTATTGTCTTAATCTCTCCAGGCTGCTATAACAGAATATCATAAACTAGCTAGCTTTTAAACAAAACAAACTTATTTCTCACACTTCTGCAGGCTGAGAAGTCCAAGATCGAGGAGCCAATAAGTTCAGTGTCTGATATGGGCTGCTTTTTGGTTTACAGATAGTACTATATTGCTGTGTCCTCACATAGAGTAAGAGGAAGGCAGCTCTCTGAGGCCTTTTCTATAAAAGCACTAAGTCCATTTATAAAAGCCCTGCCCCCATGACCAAATCACCACCCAGAGGGCCCATGTCCTCATACCATCACATTGGTGATTAGGTTTTAACACATGAATTTAGGGCATTGTTGGTGTATAGAAATGCAGCTGATTTTTGTGCATTAAATTTATTTCCCGAGACGTTACTGAATCCGTTTATCAGGTCTAGGAGTCTTTTGGAGGAATTTTTAGGGTTTTCTAGGTATAAGATTATGTTGTCAGCAAACGGAGATAATTTGACTTCCTCTTTTCCAATTTGGATGCCTTTTATTTCTTTCTCCTGCCTGATTGCTCTGGCTAGGTCTTCCAGTACTGTGTTGAACGGGAGTGGTGAGAGTAGGCATCCTTGTCTTTTTCCAGTTCTTAGGGGGGGATGCTTCCAAACTTTGTCCATTCTGTATGGTGTTGGCTGTGGGTTTGTCAGAGATGGCTCTTATTATTTTGAGGTATGTTCCTTTGAGGTTTAGTTTGTTGAGGGTTTTCTAAAAAAAAATCATAATGAGAGGTTGTATTTCATCAAATGCTTTTTCTCTGTGCACACAAAAATTTACCTAGGAATACATTTAACTGAGGAAGTGAAAGATCTCTACAATAGGAATTATGAAACACTGAGGAAAGAATCGTAGATGACACAAACAAATGGAAAAACATCTAATACTCATGAATAGGAAAAATAAATATCATTGAAATGACCACACTTCTCAAAGCAGTTTACAGATTCAATTACTGTAGTCATTTTTCACACAATTAGAAAAAACAATTCTAAAATTCATATGGAACCAAAATGAGCCCAAACAGTCAAAATGGTCCTAAGCACAAAAGAATAAAGCCAGAGGCATCACATTACCTGACTTTATACTATGTGGCTGTAGTAACCAAAACAGCATGGTACTGGTACAAAGATGGATACATAGTTCAATGGAACAGAATAGAGAACTCAGAAATAAAGCCCCATACCTACAACAAACTGATATTTTACAAAGCTGACAAAAATAAACAATGAGGAAGGGATACCCTATTCAGTAAATGGTGCTGGGAAAACTGACTTGCCATGTAGAAGAATGAAACTGGACCCAATATATCACCATACACAAAAATTAACTAAAGATGGATTGAAACACTAAGTGTAAAGCCTGAGAGTATAAAAATCATAGAAGAAAATGTAGGAAAAAATTCTTCTGGACATTGGCCTAACCAAATAATTTATGACTAAGACCTCAAAAGCAATTGCAACAAAAACAAAAATAGAGAAATGGGACTCAATTAAACTAAAGCGCTTTTGCACAGGAAAAGAAACAACAGAGTTAACAACCTACAAAATGAGAGAAAATATTTGCAAACTATGCATCTGACAAAGAACTAATATCCAGAATCTATAAGGAATACAAACAAATCAACAGAAAAATAACCCCTTTATAAAGTGGGCAAAGGACATGAACAGACATTACTCAAAAGAAGACATAAAAGACGCCAACAAACATATGAAAAAATGTTCAACATCACTAATTGTCAGGGAAATGCAAATCAAAACTACAATGAGATATCATCTCATACCAGTCAGAATGGCTATTATTAAAAAGTCAAGAAATAACAGATGTTGGTGAGGATGTGCAGAAAAAAGAATGTCATACACTTCTGGTGCGAATGTAAATTAGTACAACTCCTATGGAAAACAGTATGGAGATTTCTCAAAGAACTAAA
The DNA here is from genome assembly GCF_003255815.1 of Theropithecus gelada. Classification (NCBI taxonomy): domain Eukaryota; kingdom Metazoa; phylum Chordata; class Mammalia; order Primates; family Cercopithecidae; genus Theropithecus; species Theropithecus gelada. Next base: position 106,588,451 of record NC_037668.1, read on the forward strand.
AATAGAACTACTCTTTGACCTAGCAATCCCACTATCAGTATCTACTCAAAAGAAAGGAAATCATTTGACCAAAAAGACACCTACACTTTTATGTTTATCGCAGCATCATTTACAGTCGCAAAGCCATGGAATCAATCTAAGTGTTTATCAATAGTTGACTGGATAAAGAAAATGTAGTACATATTCCATACGATGGAATACTATGCAGCCACAAAAAGAAAAAAAATGCATGTCCTTTGCAGCAACATGGGTGGAGCTGGAGGCCATTTTTCTATGTGAAATAACTCTGAATCAAAAAATCAAATATCAGATAGTCTCACTTATAGTGGGAGCTAAACAATGGGTACACATGGATATAAATATGGAAATAGTAGATGTTGAGGACTCCAAAAGAGAGGTGGGTGGAAGGGTGCCAAGAGTTGAAAAACGACCTATTGGATACCATGTTCGCTATTTGAGTAATGCTTTCACTAGAAGCCCAAACTTCAGCATTACATAATATACCTATGCAACAAACCTGCACTAGTAACCCTGAATCTAATGTTTTTTAAAAAAATGAATTTGGAGGGCCGATGCAAACATCCAGACCATTGCACATGTTTATGATGGTTTCATAATACTTTTATAATATTATGTCTTCTAGTTTCATTTTCTTTTGTTCCAGTTATCAATTTATTCCCTCCGCTCCAAACTCATGCATTGCCCAGTCTCTGAAAACGTAAACATGTCTCTTTAAATGTTTATTTTCTTTTGTCAGCCGGCATAAACTTAACTTTGTCAGTAGAGGGCGCTGAAGAGACATTGCAAGAGAAAGTTTTGCTCTGGGGTTCCGCAGATTTTGAAGCACGTGTTACTACTTCTCTGTGCCCAGCTTTTGCAGCAGGCACAGCTATTCCAGTGCCAAGCTCCTGCAGTGAGTCCATGGTGGCCAGCAGCACCTAGCAGCTTTCAGCTTTCCTCAGTATCCCCCTAAGGTGGTTTTGTAGCAGTGTGACTCGGGTGAGACATTTCCCTGCCACCAGCTTTCCCCAGTAGCACAGAGTGTGAATTTCCAGCAGTTGTTACCAGTGCAGCGCCATGAGCACTTTTCTGGCTTTTTGTGAGCCACAGTCACGCCCATGGTCTGGCTATCAGCCTGCCAGGACCTCTTCATTGTCTAATATTTAAAAGATTTCACTAGCAAAGTCATGGGGGTTGGGGATTTTCTTTATAAGAAAGTTGTCCTTTAATTTTTATGTGTGTGTGTTTTTTTTTTTTTTTGGCAATAATTTCACACTTACAGAAAAGCTGAAATATAGTACAGAAAGTTTTCATATACCCTTGATTCAGCTTTCCTTAAAATTAACATTTCTCATAACCAGAGTAAAATTATCAACACCAAGAAATTAACATTGGTATGATATTATTAACTAAATCACAGACCTCATTCAAATTTCATTAGTTTTTCTATTAGTGTCCTTTGTCCCAAGATCCATTTAAGATCTCACAATGTATTTAGCTGTCTCTTTAGTCTCCTCCAGTCTGTGACAGTTCCTTAGTCTTTCCTTGTCTTTCAGGATCTTGACACTTCAAGAATTCTGGGAAGCTATTTTATAATATGTCCTTCAGTTTGAGTCTGTCTGATGTTTTCTCATGATTAGATGAAAGTTATGCAAAAATACCACACAAGCGATGCACTCTTCTCTGTGAATGACAACTGGGGTGCCTGGCATCAATAGGCCCATCCTGGCAATGTTATCCTTGATCATTTAGCTAAGGTGGTATCTGCAGGATTTATCCACTTTAAAGTGACTATTTTTTTCTTTTGAAATTAATAAATATACCAGGGGAGAGTCTTTGAGGCTATAGAAATATTCTATTTCTCTCTAAATTTATACTCATTAATTTTAGCATACATTGCTGGATCATCCTGTAAAAATTTATTACTATAGAATTTACCTAATACTGATTTTCTACTTCCCTCATTTTTCCTGCATTAATTGGAATTTAGAGTTGTGATTTCTCACTCATTTATTTACTTACTCAGTTATTTGTTTATTTATATCAGTATAGATATTTATTTTATTCTATGGGTGATAATCCAATACTCTTATTTTTTTTTTCTCTCAAATTGTTCCCCTTTTGGTCATTTCTCTGCCTTCTGACATGTCCCATTTGTTTTTGAGCATCTTCTTATTTTCTGGCATGAGAAGATATTCTACGTTCATTTTGTAGTTTTGTGATCCCAGACCTGTAGTCAAACATTTCTCCAAGTAGCCTTGATTCCTTTTATTGGAGATTGATATGACAAGATAGCTGGCTAACACCTTGAGTGACAGACCCTGAGCAGAGTATCTAGCTGAGTCATGCTAGTCTCCTAATCCATGGAAGCTGTGCAATAATATATTTGAATTGTTTTAAAGCCTGTGAATGGTAATAACTTGTTACAAAGCAAGATAAAACTGATACACCCTTTTTTTCCCGAAGACATTCAATTTTGATATGCCATTCCTCTGCTTTTAGAGCCTTAATAACTTCTCATTGTCTTAATGATAAAATCCAACTTAATTAAAAACTTGCAAGGCCCTCTTCGGCCCTAGTCACCTCCCTAGCCCCATTGCTTATGAATCCAATGCTCTCACTCCATTCCAGACAGACTGAAATACTTGGATGGCCCTGATGATACCATGTTCTCCTGCCTTCCTTGCTTTCACTTCATGTCTCAGTTTAAACTTTAATTTGCTAGGAAGTCTTTTGCAAGTGCCCCAAGACTGGATAAGGCTACTGTTCTCCTGGCTTTCAGAGAATCTTGTTTAGTACTTAGCACGGTAATTCAGATGTCTGTGCCTGACTGTCTTCCTGAGTATACAGCACTCTCTTTGAGGGCATGTTTTTTATTTTAATTTTTATGTTTTAAATCTTACCCACCATTATCCTTCCCCAGGGTCTATGCCAGTGTGGACTGAGTGAAGGAGTAAATGAGAAAATGAACAGCGTAATGCCTTATGAATTCAGGAAAAGCTGAATCTTCATCTGTTTGTTCCAGTGCAGACAGGCTTGGCTTTGAATACCATCCAGTTCCATGATTCTCTCAGCTGAATTATTATTTTTTTGTGCTTTAACAAATAGGGATAGTCATAGTGTTTATGGTATGCAGTTGTTCTGAGGAGAAATTAGGAAAAGGTATGCAGTTACACAGTGCCACGCACAACTCTAAATTCCAATTAAAAAATGTAGGAAAAATGAGGGAAGTAGAAAAATGCACATGAAATGTTCACTATTAGCTTTACTGCAGTTTTTTCTTGGTAGTGATCATTTCGTGCATGCCTACATGTGGGCTACAAGGGGACCAGTTATCGTTTTTATGTGCTCAGCAGGATTTGTTTTTTCTTTCGCTCTCTTCCTAGTGAGGAAAAAGAAACTTAGTGGCAGTTGGCATGCTGCCAGCTGAGCATTTGCTGCTTTGAGTTTCAGTTTCTTTTCTTTCCTAGAGTCTCTGAAGTCAGGGATCTTTTAAGAAACTTCTGTCTCCAAACCGTGGCTTCTCGATAAATCAGATAGAACAGTTAATCCTCAATTTAAGCATCATCCAACTCTTAGAAACAGGTAAGCGATTTTTAATTGAAATATAATATTTGTACATATTTATGGGGTATGTGTGATATTTTGATACAAGCATACAATGTGTAATGATCAAATCAGGATCATTGGGAAATCCATCGCCTCAACCATTTATCATTTCTTTGTGTTGGGAACATTCCAAATTTTCTATTCTAGCTGTTTCAAAATAGACAATGAATTATTGTTAACTATAGTTACCCTATTGTACTATGAACACGAGAACTTATTCCTTCTATGTAGCTGTATTTTTGTACCTATTAACCAACCTCTTTTCATCATCCCCTTCCTCTGACTTTCCCAACCTCTGGTAACCTCCAGTCTACTCTCTGCCTCCATGAAATCAACTTTTTTTTAAAGCTTCCACGTATAAGTGAGAATATCACAGGTAAGTGACTTCTTGTCATCCAATGTTTCCTAGCTGTGTGTGAAGAAAAAGCTTGCTTTCTTTTTTTCTAAAAACGAGCTTCAGAGTGGAATTGCTGCTAATGATCATACTTTGCTCTTTCATTTGTCTTTTATTTTAATGAAAATTTCACACACAGATAACTAGAGAGTATAAATGATCCATCCTGTAATCTGATATAGTTTTACCCGATTTTAAAAATGATTTGCTTTTTAAATTAGAATAGTTTTCTTTTACTTAAAAACAAAAACATTACAAATAAAGTTGAAGAAATCTATGACTCTCTACTATACATTGTTTTCTTTTGAGACAGAGTCTCACTCTATTGCCCAGGCTGCAGAGCAGTGTTGCGATGTCGGCTCACTGCAACCTCAGCCTCCCGGGTCCAAGGGATTCTTGTGCCTCAGCCTGCCAAGTACCTGGGATTACAGGTGTGCACCACCATGCCTGGCTAATTTTTGTATTTTTAGTAGAGATGGGGTTTCACCATGTTAGCCAGGCTGGTCTTGAACTCCTGTCCTCAAGTGATCTGCCATCCTCGGGCTCCCAAAGTGCTGGGATTACAGGTGTGAGCCACCGCACCCAGCCTCTCCTATATTCTTTACTCTTCTTTTTATTTCCAGAGGGCAACATTATCTAGACTTTGGTATAAATTATTGTCATAATTGTTTTTATGGTTTTCTGTATGTATGTGTATATGTATCTAAATATGATCTCTAGTATTACTGTGTTAAAATTACTTCTGTTTTTCCATCCTGGCTAACCCGGTGAAACCCCGTCTCTACTAAAAAAATACAAAAAACTAGCCGGGCGAGGTGGCGGGTGCCTGTAGTCCCAGCTACTTGGGAGGCTGAGGCAGGAGAATGGCGTAAACCCGGGAGACGGAGCTTGCAGTGAGCTGAGATCCGGCCACTGCACTCCAGCCCGGGCGACAGAGCAAGACTCTGTCTCAAAAAAAAAAAAAAAAAAAAAAAAAAAAATTAGTTCTGTTTTTATATACCAGCAAAAATGATTTTATACAATAATTTAAAAAATTAATAGACATTAATTTTATTTTTCTTGATACATGATACATTACATATTTATGGGGTACAGGTGATATTTGGTGATGCACTTAGAATGTGTAATGATCAAGTTAGGGTATTTGTGGTTTCCATCACTTTGAGTATTTATTATTGCCATGTGTTGGGAACAAGCCAAGTCTTCTAGCTACTGAAATACACAATACAATGTTTTTGACTATAGTCACTCTGTTGTTGACTAATAGAACTTCTACCTTTTATTTAACTGTATATTTGTACTCATTAACAGACATCTCTTCATCTGTTCTTCCTAGACACCCACCCACCCTTCCTAGCCTCCAGTATTTATCATTATACTCTCCACATTTATAATATCAACATTTTTAGCTTCCGCATATGAGTGAGAACGTGTGATATTTCCTGTGCCTAGGTTATTTCACTTAATATTCTCCAGTTCCACCCCTGTTGCTGCAAATGACATTATTTTACTGTTTTTATAGCTAAATAGTATTCCATTGTGTAATATACCACATTTTCTTTATCCATTGACTTATGGACAATTAGGTTGATTCCATATCTTTTCTATCATTAATAGAAATTCACAACAGAAAGGTTGCTGTGATAAACCTGAGAGATACTAGAAGGAATTTTAACATATTGACCATGTTAAACAATATTTAACATATTGATTGTATTCAGCTATCTTTTACAATGTGGTGTACAGACCCTAAAATAGCTCCTAATTGTCCCTGTCCTATTTTTTTTTTAATACTCATGTCCATGTATAATCTCCCCTTGCCTGTGGATGGAACCTGTGACTTAACTGTAACATATAGAATTTGGCAAGTGTGATATGTTAAGATTATAATATCCGCTATGCTAGGAGATTCTCTCCCTTGCTAGTTTCAATGAAGTAAGTGGTCACGTTGGGGAGGCCCATTTGCCAAGGAATTAAGGGTGACTTCAGGCCAATAACCAACTGAGAACTGAGGACAGCCTCTGATCATCGGCTAGCAAGAAATAGAGTTCTCATATCTACAACCATAAGGAACTGAATTCTGCTAACAACCATAGGAACTTGGAAGCATGGCCTTCTCCCATTAAACATAAACATTCTGCAGCTGTGGCTAGCTAGCACTTTGCTACAGTTTCGTGGAAGATTCTGAAGCAGAGAACCAAACTAAGTAATGGCTGGATTTCTGACCCAGAGAAACTGTGAGACTATAAATGTGTTTTGTTTTAAGCCTCTAAATGAATGGGAAATTGCTATGCAGTAATAGATAAATAGCACAATAAATTAGTCAATACTATTACTTTATCTGTAGATGCTTTAGGGTTTTCCACATATAAGGTAATATCATCTGTGAGTAGAGATGATTTTACTTCCTTTATCATTCAGGTATCTTTTTCACTTTCTTTTTTATTTTGGCCTACTTGTTCTGGCTAGGACATTCAGTATTATGTTGAATAGAAGTAGTAAAAGTGGATAATCTTGTCTTGTACGTGATCTTAGAGGAAAAGCTGCCAGTTTTTCACTGCTGAATAGGATGTTAACTGTGGACTATTTATACATGGATTTACTATGTTGAGGTAATTTCCTTCTGCTTCTGGTTTTTTAAGTGTTTTTGTTGTTGTTGTTGTTTTAATCATGGAAGGGTTTGGGTTTTGTCAAATGTCTTTTCTGTATCTATTGTGATGACCAATTTGTATTAGTCAACGTTCTTCAAAGAAACTGAACCAACATTAAAAAAAAAAAAAAAGACTAAGGAAATTTGTTATGGGAGTTGGATCACATGACTTTGGAGGCAGAGCAGTCTCACTATCTGCCACCTGCAGGATGTAAAACCAGGAAAGCTGGTGGTGTAATTCAGTCTGAATCCAAATGTCTGAGAACTAGTGGAGCCAGTGGTGGAACTCCCAATCTGAACCCAAAGTCCTGGGAACTGGGAAAGCTGGTGGTGTAAGTCCCAGAATCCGAATGTCTGAGAACCGTGGTGGCCTCAAGATATTTTTAAATTCCCGTTCGGATTTCTTTTTGATCCACTGCTTATTCTAGAGGGTGTAGTTTAATTCTCACATCCTTGTTAATTTTCTAGATTTTCTGCTGTTGATTTCTAGTTTCATTACATGGTTATGAGGAAAGATACTTGATATGGTTTCAATCTTCTTAGATTTGTTAAGACTTGTTTTTTGACCTAACATGTAATCTATCCTGGAGAACTCTTCTATAATACATGTGAGAAGAATGTGTATTTTGTTGTTGCTGGGTGGAATGCCCTGTATATGCCTTATTAGGTCCATTGGGACTATGGTGTTCAAGTTCTCTGTTTTCCTATTGATCTTTTGTTTGGATATTTTATAATGGATAAATTATTGTAACCGGGCTATCGAAATCTCCTTCTCTTATTGTGTTGCTGTTTCTCCCTTCAATTCTTTCAGTGTTTTGCTTCATTTATTTAGGTGCTCTGATGTTGGATGAACATATATTTATAACTGTTATATCTTTCTGGTGAATTGACCTTTTTATTATTATATGATGTCCTTCATAGCCTCTTATGACAGGTTTTGATTTACTGTCTATTTTGTGTGGGATAAGGACACACACCCGTTGCGGGTTACCTTGCAGTTCTTGCAGTTACTATTTGCAAAGATGCCCTTATTATCACTTGATTTTCATCCTATGTGTGTTCTTAAGTCTAAGTGAGTTCTTGGAGACAGCATATTGTTGTATTTTGTCATGACGTGCTTTGACTCAGTATTATCCTTCTTTCTTTCTTTTTTTTTTTGGTTTGCTAATATTTTGCTGAGGATCATTCCATCTATATTTATAAAAGAGTGGCCTGTAATTCTTGTTGCTTATAACACCATTAACTGGTTTTGGTATCTAAGTTATTCTCTGGAAGAACATGTGTAAGATTGTGTATTATATATTCTTCAAAATTTGGTCGAATTCAGCAGCTAGACTCTGATCCTTGAGTTTTCTTGGGGAAGTCTTAAATTAATTATGAATTTAGTTTTATAAAATAGCTATGAGACAGTCAAATTTTGTATTTACTTTTATGTCAGCTTTGCTAAGTTGTATTTTTCTAGAAATTCGTCCACTTAATTAATTTATTCTTAAGTTTATTTTTACAAAGTTGTTTATCTTCAGACCATTTTATAGTTTATCATTTATTGCATCTGTACTGATATTTTCTCTTATGTTTTTGATTTTAGGACATTCCTTCCCTTTTTTCCCTTTGTCAATGTCAGCAGTGTTTTACAAATTTTGTTAATCCTTTTGAAAACTGGGTTTTGGTTTTGTTAATCTTCTCTGTTGTATACTTGATTTGTCCATTAATATTTCTGTCCATTATTTTCGCTTTTATTTTTATTATTTCTTTCTACTTACTTTGAGTTTAATTGGTATTTTTTTCTGATTTTTTGAAGTGAAGGTTTATATAATTAATTTTCAGCCTTTCTTCATTTCTAATATATATGTTTAAGCTTATGTGATGTTTGTAACATTTTGTCTTCATTCTATAAGTTTTAACAAAAATATTTTATCATTTAATTAAATTTCATTATAATTTCTTATTTGAAAAATGGATTATTTCAAAATATATTTTTTATTTTCCAACGTATGAGGGGATCTACTAGTTATCTTCTTGTTAAAAAAATGCTGGCTTATACTGTTTGTTCAATATTATAGTACTTTGAAATGTTTTGAGACTTGTTTACTTTTTAAGGTTTGTAGAATATCTCTTCTATACTTTTTTTCTTTTATTCTTGTTTTCTGGTTTCATATATCTCAACTAATTTTACTATATCCTTTAATCCCTTTTGCCCTTTTCTCTTTTGATTCTCTTTTTGTCTCAATACTTCAGTTGGTAAATTTTCTTCTAATTCTTTATGCCTACTTGCAGTTAAATGTTTTCACTTAATTATTAATTTCAGATATATATTTTTACATATAGAATCTCTTTTTGACTTTTTATTGTATTCATTTTACTGTAAATCATTCAATCTTACCTTTTAGCTGTTTGAACATATTAAACATAGTAATTTAAACATCTCTATGGGTAACTCCAGTAAAAGTAAGGGTTTGTTTCTAGTGTGTGCTCTTTCCTCTTGGTTTTCTTTCATGTTGTTTCATTTACCTTGAAACATGAATGTGTTTATGATGAATGAGAGTCACTGAATAGTTAAAAAATCATAGAGATATTTTGAAGATGGAAGAATGTTCTTTTCATCCAGACAAGATTTATTTTGTTTCTGCCGTGCAGCTGTGGACACTAGCAACTCTCATTTACTTTAATTCAATTCACGATTGAGAATACTGAAGTATGAAATTAACTCTGTCTGCTTCCAGTTCATACTTACTTCTTCTCTGTAGCTCTTTTCTTAAATTTTTTTAAAAAATTTATTTCAATAGCACTTGGAGTATAAATGGTTTTTTGTTACATGGATGAATTATATAGTGGTGAATTCTGAGATTTTAGTGCGTCCATTATGCAAGTAGTGTACATTGTATCTAATATGTAGTTTTTTAAATCCCTAGCTCCTCTTCCATCCTCTCCTTTCTGAGTCTCTAAAGTCTATTATATCAGTTGTATGCCTTTGTGTACTCATAGCTTAGCTCCCACTTATAAGTGAGAGCATATGGTTTTTGGTTTTCCCTGTAGCTCTTTAGAATCCCAAACTGTAGCCTAAGGGAAAGGTTTCCCAGGTACTCTCCTTATTGCACTCCAAAGTATGATTTTTATCTCCCTAACTCTATGAGTCTAGCAAATGCTTTGCTTAACTTTTCAGCACCGCAAATGCCTTTTCTGAGTCTGACAGATGCACGTCAGAAATGTGCTCCCAAATGCCTAGCTTATCTCTCTTTATATAACTTCTCCAAATCTTTGCCAATAGCTATATATCTTAACTGCCTTGTTTGCTCTTTAGAGCTTTGTGACACGTTTTTTATAGTTTATCTTGCTTTTCCAGTTTTTTTTATTGAAATAATTGTTGTGATGACCAATAGTCTATTATGCTGCTGTAAGACTTCTATAGCTGTTATCTTCTTTCATATTTCAGTTTCTTTATGTGCTTTTTTTTTGCATGAATTCCTAGGCTCCATTTTCTAATTCATACATTGGCAAATGATGAATGTGATATGATGATGATGGCCTCTGTTCCAGCCATATGCTTTTTTAAAGAAAATTTTATTGGAACACAGTCATGCTCTCTTGTTTATATATTATCTATGACTTCTTTTGTATTACAGTGGCAAAGTTGAGTAATTGTGGAAGAGACCTTATGGCCTACAAAGGCTAAAATATTTACTATCTTGTTCATTATGAAAAAGTTTGCTGACTTTTATTCAGATTTATTTTTTCTTTATTCTTTAACTTTCTGAAGTTTGTCAATTGATTTAAAAATTTTAATGACTTTTCCTTTCTAAATTATATATTTTTATATCTAACATTATTGTGCCATTTCTATATTTTTCGCCTTAACCAAATAATATGTTTTAATTGAGTCAGTGAAAAAAGAACTCACTGAACGTAGAAGTGGAAAGCTAAGCTATAAGCTACTATATTATATAAGCTTCTCAACCTATAATTGTTTTTCCATTAGATCTAGAACAATGGAAGTGACAACAAGATTGACATGGAATGATGAAAATCATCTGCGCAAGCTGCTTGGAAATGTTTCTTTGAGTCTTCTCTATAAGTCTAGTGTTCATGGAGGTAGCATTGAAGATATGGTTCAAAGATGCAGCCATCAGGGATATACCATAACAATGACTTACATTAATGAAAATATGATTGTAGCCTTTGTGCTTGGAAATTATATTAATTTACGTGAAAGTTCGACAGAGCCAAATGATTCCCTGTGGTTTTCACTTCAAAAGAAAAATGACACCACTGAAATAGAAACATTATTCTTAAATACAGCACCAAAAATTATTGATAAACAACTGGTGTGTCGTTTATCGAAAAATGATATTTTCATTATACGTCCAGATAATAAAATTTATCTAGATAGAATGATGATAAAAAACTTGAAACTAAGGTTTTATGGCCACCTTCAATTTTTGGAGTGCGAAGTTTTTCGAGTTGAAGGTACGTAAAATTAGATAGTCCTACATCTCACATTATGATTCTAATCTTTGTGTTTGGTAGGTAATAATTGATCTACAAGAGCAAGGAAAGTGAGAGGAACAGTTAGATTCATGCCAATTTATACTCTTTGATAAATTCCAAATGAAATGTGGGGAACATAAAGATTATGAGGTTTTTATCCAGAACGTATAGGCTGCTTTGAGAAGAGCAAGTTGAGAAATATATGTGCAGAGACAGAGATGACAAAGGAGTTGGAGATGTGGAGAGAGAGAGATCTTATCATCAGAGCTAGTCTGTTTTGATGTATGACCCAAAGATCAGACCCTTATAACATATGGCCCTTAGAACTTCCAGGTGTAATTATGTGAGAGCTTCCAGAGCAAGTTAATGTGCAGAGAGGATAATTTTTTCTCCTCTTCCTCTCATTATGTTGCCAACCCTGACTCCTAATTGAGCAGCTCAGCCCTGGGTTATACAAGCAAACTCAATGTCTTATTTCAAAAGTAGACTTGGCCATATTTAACCAGACAAGTTTTAAAAACTTATTATGCTATGTTTATTTCCTATAGGAACTAAGTATAACCTAGACTACACAAAGAGGATAATGAAAGCCAGAGAGTAAGTTGGATTCTTGGGCTATCTATTAATGATTTTATTTAGACCAATTGTATAAAGAATGCTGACAAATTAGTAGTAAAGATAAAACTCATGCCACTGGAATGATTAAAAAAAAAAGAGTTATAATGTTATTGGCATAAAATAACAAAACCACTACCAACTATGAAACTTTAAATATCCGCCTGATGACATTGACCAATTTGACTTCATTTCCACTTCAGACCAAAATTTTTCAGGTAGAGTCTGGATAACCATTTTAGATAATTTCTCTGAATCCTTTCCTTGAGAAACAGCTTTTGAGAATCCTCAGTAAATGTCAAAAACAAACTCTCTTTTTAAATTTATAGATAGCTACATTGCATATATTTTATTCTGATTTCTCCTTAATGTATTTTTAGTGAAAATAATAATTTATCTTCAATGTTACTGATATTTCTCATTACATTCATGTGATCTAAGACTAATAGTTGAAAAATTGTTTGGTTGCTGGTTAATATTTAACTTTAGTCAGACGTAAAATAATGCATTTTCTTTAAGCACAAAATGTATAACTTTAGATATTTCCAATCATATTATAGAAGAGCTCATTATCAATATAATAATTAAGTATTGAAAAAATACCCTTCTCAGGAAGAGAAAGAAGCTCTAGGTGACTTGTAGTATTCTTTACGGTATTCTTTATTGGCTGTTCTTATGCTGTATTTAACCACTATATTTTAACAGGCACAGAAATAAGCTTCTAGCAGACATCAGAGCCTACAAGCCCTATGCAGACTTGGTTTCAGAAATTCGTATTCTTTTGGTGGGTCCAGTTGGGTCTGGAAAGTCCAGTTTTTTCAATTCAGTCAAGTCTGTTTTTCATGGCCATGTGACTGGCCAAGCCATAGTGGGGTCTGATACCACCAGCATTACTGAACGGGTAAGTTATTTCCCTGAGGATTTTATTTTATAGATTACAATTACTATATTGTTTATGTCTTTGCCTTTTTCTCTCAGGGCAATCCTAATATACAATTAAATGCTAAATCAAATGGAAAATAGAAGTAAAATTTTAATTGGAATCACCTCCATTGTGTAATAATCACCTATATTATATAAGGAAGCTTTCAAATTTTATGGAAGGAAGAAGCAGTTACATAAAGAATACTTTTTAGTATTTGTGTAAAAAACAACACAAATTAAAAAACCCTATGGAAATATTTGGCCATTATATTTGATGTTCATTTTACTCATGTACCACATGATTTTACCTGGTTTAAAAGGTTTTTCTTTTTTGTAGTAAAATAATGAGAATTATGTAAGATAATTTTTTTTTTATTACATAAGACCATTTTCTAAGACATGGTCATGAAAAGCAAAATAGTATTTCACTTTGGTGGTTCAACTTTGAAGGAGAACTTGAAGTGTACATCTATGCTCTTACAAAAACTATCTTATTTACAAAAAGATATACATAAGGAAATAAATAGTAATATAGATTTCTTACTTATCTCTCTAAAGAACTACAAATTATGGTGCAACACTTGCCTAGAAAATTCTTTCTGGTTTATGCTTTTCAATGTTATCATGCACATGCTATCAAACAAAAAAATAAGAAAGGGAAAGAATAGAAAATTTTAGAATCAGGCTTTTTAAATGATTACCACAAATTAATATTGTCACTTGTTAGGTGACAATATTATGCTGTGTATTATCAATATGCTGTGTATTATCAGTGCAAAATTTAGCATAATATGAGACTGCATAATAAGACAGTAATGGTTCATTTTAGCTTTTGTGTTACATCAGTAACTGAAATAATTTTCTAGGACTTTCAAGAATTACATCTTATTTCTTGATGTTGGCCAGATACTATGCTCTGGAGTGGCTTTATTTTAATATATCAGTGTAGTCTCAGAAGCCATGGCAAAGTACAGCAACACAAATTAAATTAATTAAGCATTGATTGAAATGTCTCTGTTTGCTAAATATTTACTCAGAAATAGAGACCTAAATACAAATAATGCTTGGTCCTGTTGACCAGAGATCTCAGAGACCAATGCAGATAATAAATATGTATCATTCATTGTGATATATGCTATAATAGAGATACTACTCAAGACAAAATTTCTCTTTCTTCCTTTTAAGTTTTAAATTCCAAAGGTCTTATTTTAAGAGAAGCTATAGACACTGAATTCCAATGAAATGCAAATGTTATTTAAATTGAAGAAATATAGGGCAGACTTTTATGAAGGAAATAGAATATTTTATTGCCTAAAGACCCTTTCCTTTGAATAATTGAAGTTATAAAGGAAGCAAATCAATGGGTAAGGAAACTATGAAGATGCATATTGGTGCACCTGAAATTTTACCATGTACTTTAACTCTAGTGCTTAGTGTAATTTCTTTCATGTTGAGGCACTGGTAAATCCTATTCTCCTAGATAAAAATCTTCAGTGGGATTATGCCTATGAGTTTCATGGCCCAATGAGAGCTTTTGACTTTATTACAGACCACAATACGTCATAGAGGGTTCTCTCCCTTCTGGTTTGAGTGATATTACACCCTTGCCAGAACCACAGATGGAAAAATTGTAATTAAAGTGTCTCTGAGAAATCCTTTCCTTTGCAATTCTTCCTAAATCTTCTATATTTTTTTGTGTGTGTTGAAAGTATATCTGACCAACAAATAAAATACTTTCAGAATTCTTCTAAAAAATATCCTTGCCATAAGATTGAATGTGTTTATCTAGGAAAGAAAGTTCTGCTGTGCTTCTCAAAGTGAGATTTGTGGACCCCTTGGGTTCCCAGATACATTTTAAGGGTATCTCTGAGTTCAAAACTATTTTTAGAATTATTCTAAGTTTTTATTTTTGTCTTTCCTAGTGTCTTGACACTTGAATTAATTATACAACATAGTTTTACCTATTAGCAAATTAATATGAATCAAATGGTGGCACCAAACACTACTACTAGTCACTGTATTTCTCCCAATTACTGCACTTACAGGAAAAGAATGCCAGTTTTACTCCTTGATGAATAGTAACAGTTACTGGTTTTATTTAAACTCTACTTTGGAATACACATCATTTTGATATTCAGTATGATAATGTGGGAAGTGCTCATAAAGTACTTCTAATGCATATTGAAATTTAGCAGTTGTCTTTAGAAAAAGCACTGAAGCAACTGAGTTGTTAACTGAACTTTTTTTTTATGTGACGTTACTTTTACTGGACAGAACAGACTTACTTATTCATACTTGGATATTTGGCAGATATCTTAATGAAAATGGTCAAAGCGACCCTGCTAATCAAAGACAAAAACAAAAACTGACAGTGTCTGTTGCCAATAACAAAATTTGAGCTTTTGAGAAAAATCAAAGTTAGAGAAACTTATATCCACTATTCTGAGCCTGACAGCTTTTCAACACTTAAGACTTATCCAGTGAGATTAATGGTGGTATTAACAAATGTGATGTTTTAATATTGTATGATGAAATGTGTCAACGTTAGGAAGATCTGGATAACCCAGTGAACCAATGTTTTAAAATGTTCAACGAATTAGGTTAAAAAATCATGCATGAGTAAAAGATATATTCAAAGTATAAGATGAACCAATGGATTTAATGTGGCAGCATATAAAAATGTCGCAGATTCCACTTGCAACTAACCTTTAAGAAGTTATTACTTGTTGAACTTTGCTATATTATGTTGAGGAATATTCATAATTACCTGAAAGCTATACAGTGAAATATTACCTCCTTTTCATAGTATACATACGTGTGAGAGGCTGTATTTTCTTCACATACATCAATTGAAACAACATATCAAGAGACTGAATCGGAGCCACATATGAGATTACAGTTATATTCTTTTTTTTTTTTTTTTTTTTTTTTTTTTTTTTTTTTTTTGAGACGGAGTCTCGCTCTGTCGCCCAGGCTGGAGTGCAATGGCCGGATCTCAGCTCACTGCAAGCTCCGCCTCCCGGGTTCACGCCATTCTCCTGCCTCAGCCTCCCAAGTAGCTGGGACTACAGGCACCCGCCACCACGCCCGGCTAGTTTTTTGTATTTTTTAGTAGAGACGGGGTTTCACCATGTTAGCCAGGATGGTCTCGATCTCCTGACCTCGTGATCCACCCGTCTCGGCTTCCCAAAGTGCTGGGATTACAGGCTTGAGCCACCGCGCCCGGCCGAGATTACAGTTATATTCTTTAATCCAGACTTTAAAGGGAATTATAATAATAAACCAATGACACTGTTTTATGTAAATTTTTAAAAATGCTTTTTAAGTAAAAAATGTTATTTGATAAACATGTGACAGGTTTATAATTGAATTTTTAATGATTAAAACAACATTTAAGAGGAGGAGGGGCAGAGCAAGATGGTCACATAGGTCTCTCCAGCAATCATTCCTCCACTGAAACATCAATTTGAATAACTATTAACACAAAAAAAATCACCTCAGGAAACCAGGTGAAAGATTACAGTATCTAATTCTAGCACAATAATAACAAAAGATACATTGAAGAGGGTAGGAAAAACAGTTTTATGTCATCTGCATCACCCCCCTCAATCCCAGGCAGCATAGTGTGGAGAGAACTGTCATCTGCTTGGGGGAAAAGAGGGAGTTGAGCACAGGACTTTGCCTGGACTCCAATATCAGGCCTACTACAGTAATATCGAGCACTGGATAGAACCTCATGGCCCCAGACTTTAGGCTGTTATTTGACAGTTGAGCCTCTAGCCCCATGCTGATGCCAAAGTAAGACCATGTGGCCCTAGGCTTCAAGCTTGCATGGTGGACTCAGTCCCTGGACCCCACCATGGATGGATTATTAGTGGCCCAACCTCTGAACAGCACTTAATGACAGGGATGCCGCAGTGGCCCTGAGCTTTAGGCGTGCCTCGGTGCTGCACCAGTCACAGTGGTCCCAGGCTTTGGGACTACGCAAGGCAGCGTGCCCAGAATTTTTGGATAGGCTGATTGTTGAAGGACTTTTCCAGACAAAGGCAACCTGCAAAGATTGGAATAAGTACCTACTTCCAGAGATGTTTATACATTGACACATGGTCACAAGAGTCAAGAACAATCAGGGTAATATGACATCATTAAAGAGAGAAAATAATGTACCAGTGACCAATCCTAAAGAAATGGAGATGTATGAACCACCTGAAGAATTCAAAATAATTATTTTAACGAAGCACAGCAAACTTCAAGAGAATACAGAGAAACAATTTAACAAAACGAGAAAAATGATGAGTGAACAGAATAAGAAATTTAATAGAAAGGTTGTAATAATTATAAAAAATTAAACAATTTTCAGAGATAAAAAATACAGTGGGTCAAATGAGAAATGAAATAGAGACCATCAACAGCAGAATTGATCAAGTAAGAGTCTGTGAACTTAAAGGTAGGTTATTTGAAAATATAGATAGAGGAGAAAAAAACAAAATGAAAAGGAATGAAGAAAGCTTATGAGATTTATGGAACAGCATCAAAAGAACAAATATTCAAGTTATAGGAGCTAAAGGAGACAATAAATTAAAAGTGATAGATATCTTAAGTAAATAAATAGTAGTAAAAAACTTTTCAAACCTGGAGGATGATGTAAATATCCAGGTAAAGCTGAGAGAAAAGTCCCCAGTCAGATTTAATCCAAAGAAGATTAACCCAAGACATATTAAAATCGAACTGTAAAATATCAAAGACAAAGAGAGGATTCTGAAAACAGGAAGATAAAGAAAGCAAATAACATATTAGAGAGTTTTAATATGACTAGCAGCAGACTTGTCAGCAGAAACTGTACAGGCCAAGAGAGAGTGGGATGAAATATTCAAAGTGCTGAAAGAAAAAACAAACAAACAAACAAACACATCCATTGAGAATATTATACCCAGTAAAGCTATCCTTAAGAAATAAAGGATATATAAAAATTTTCCTGAATGAACAAAACCTGAGGGAGTTCATTACAATTAGACCTGTCTACTAAACTCTTGCTAAAGCGAGTTTTTCAAGCTGAAAGAAAAGGATGCTTATAAGTAATATAAAAATATATGAAAGTATAAAACTCACTGGTAAAACTACATGGTAAAATTCAGAATACTCATACTATAATGATGGTGTGTAAATCACTTATATCTTCAATATGAAGTTTAAAAGACAAAATTGCTAAAATAATAATAGCTATAATATTTTGTCAAAGGACATGCAACATGGAAAGATGTAAATTGTGGCATCAAAGACGCAATCTGTGGGGAGGAGTGGAGTAAAAATCTGGAGTGTTTTTTTTTTCTATCTAAGTGGAGCTGTTATTAACTTAATATAACCAGTTATAATTTTTTTTGTAAGCATCATGATTAACCACAAAACAAATGCTGATAGCAGATACATAAAATATAAAAAGCAAGGAGTCAAAACATACCATTATATATATATGTGTGTGTGTGTATATATATATACACATGCATGTTTTACATGATAAATTACATATAATTTTCCTTTTAATTAAAAAAGAAACATTAAAATTTTTTCAGTTTTAATTTCCAACATTTTAAATATCCATAGATATAACCCACATAAGTAACAGATCTTTGGGATTCTCAATAACTTTTAAGAGTCTAAAGGGGTCCTGAGACCAAACTGTTTGCAGACCATGATGTTCAAATATTAACCAATCTCTTTTCTTCTTATTGTCCTGTCTTGAATGCTGGGTGATGAATGAAACTTTACACCTAATATATATATTTTTAACAGTATAGGATCTATTCTGTTAAAGATGGAAAAAATGGAAAATCTCTGCCATTTATGTTGTGTGACACCATGGGACTAGATGGGGCAGAGGGAGCAGGACTGTGCATGGATGACATTCCCTACATCTTAAAAGGCTGTATACCAGACAGATATCAGGTAAGATTTCTTCAATATCCAAAACATTTCAGATCAGTTTCTTCAGTATTTTTCATTGAATTTTTAACCTCATAAGGCAATTTCAACTGCCATAATGTGGTTTCAACATCAATCAACACTATTCTACTTTAAATGAATAAGAATTCATATAAAAAAAAGTAGACTGACTACTGTTCTTTTCTGTAACATTGAAAAATAAAGCCAAAAGGCAGGATTCTATTTATTCACATTCTAGTAAAAGATCAAGGAGATAGTGTGCTTTTATTACTCTTTACAATAATGTAAACTAATAATAGTCACTTAATCCCTTGCACTTTTTGGGTTACATAGACAAAATATTGGAACAAGTAACCACTTTGTGTTGAAATGTGATTTTATACTGTAAATGCTTAGATTTCACTACTAAATACCTAGATTCAAAATTTGGCTCTGCTACTAGCAGATGTGTACCCATAAGTAAGTTACATACTTCTCTCTCTTAGTTTTTTTTTTTTTAGGTGTGCAATGTTGGTATTAATGGTGTCCATCTCATAGGGTGGCTAAGAAGATTAAATGAAATGATATAGTCTAAGTTCTCAAAAAAGCCAACAATGATTGTTATCTTTCTTTTAGGTGTTGGGTATCAGCCTCAATTTCTAAAGAAGACTCTCCTTTGCCTCCCAATTTTTCTGAATTGAAAACCTTACCTATGTATTCATTTATTCATTCAAAAACCATTTATTATAAACCATATTTGTGCCAAACCCTAAGCCAGTTACTGAAAACACATAGTTCAATAACAACACAATCCTTATCCTCCAGGAGTTCATAATGCAGTCAGGGAAAAGGAGACACACAGATAAAGAGAGCGGGGATACAGCGAAGACATTGGAGAAATCAGGAGCATACTAACACCTTAATTTTTCACAGCAGGGAACCAGTCAATTCAGTCCAACATTGAAATATATAGCTTAATAACTACATGTTTCCAAACTCTTGTTTCATAATCTATTTCCTTAATCTTAGAAAGATTATTGTCTTGTGGTAAGAAGACATTAACTTCAAAGTTGGTATTTCTTTTATTTCACTTTAGTTTGTTTTTCTTCTATAAAATCAAAATAAATTACAGTCTTTTAATTTAAATAGCATTTGCAACATTATTTTTCTTTCTTTTATTCTCTCTATCCAGTTCATTTAAGCATGCAAAATGCTTAGAGAGGAGTTTTAAGTTGTATTTAACAAATGTTAATGGTGTTAATTTCAGGATAGGATTTGATGTTAGCTTTCCCAAAATATTCTTTATACTTTCCTGCAATACTTACAATGGATGATTATCATTTTTACCACAGCAATAAAGTGTTTTTTTTTTCCTGCGAGAGAGATATAATGGCATTATGCTCACAGTGGGAAGGGAGTAAAGAGGGGGGTGCTACTAATTTGGGGAAAGAATTGCTGGGGAGGAGAGAAATAAGTAGTTACAGTATTAGAAGCATTAATTGTCTCTTTAAGGATTAAACAGAAACTCTCTGAATTCTGAATGTTACCTTATGTTTTTATAACAGTTTAATCCCCGTAAACCAATTACACCTGAGCATTCTACTTTTATCACCTCTCCATCTCTGAAGGACAGGATTCACTGTGTGGCTTATGTCTTAGACATCACCTCTATTGACAATCTCTCCTCTAAAATGTTGGCAAAATTCAAGCAAGTTCACAAAGAAGTATTAAACTGTGGTGAGTCTCACTCATCGTACTTATCCAAAATATTTTACTTTGATATAATTATAGATTTGCCAGAAGTTGCAAAGAGATTACAGAGATTTCCCATGTACCTTTCATCCAATTTCCCTGTCACAGGTAGAGATCATTCACAGGCATGACTGAAGAAAGACCCCAAATCCTAATTTTCAGTCTTTAAAGAATAGACTAACCATCCTTTTTTTCTTTTTTTGTGTGTGATTTTCCTGAGGCGTTAGATAGGGAAGTCACTTCTTCACACTATGTGGCTACACCAGGAAGACTGAATCCAGGAAACTGATTGCTAACAATGTGTGTTTATAGTTCTATGTCATCTTATCACATGTGTAAGTTTATGTACCCATCTCTGCAACCAACTATTACATCACTTCATAGATTTCCCCCATGGCACCCACTATTCCTCCACCATCCTTAACTCTTGGCAACCCCTAATATTTTCTTCATTTCCATAATTTTGTCATTTTGTGAATGTTATACAAATGGAATCATACAGTATGTCACCTTTTGAGACTGGATTTTTTGACTCAGCCTAATATCCTTTGACATCCATCCAAGATTTTGTATGTATTTATTGTTCATTAAAAAAAATTGTATAGTATTCCGTGGTATAGATACCCCACAGTTTCACCATGCTCTATCAAAAAAATATTCCAGTTTTTAGCTACTGCAGATAAAACTCCTATGAATATTAGTGTTCAGGTTTTTTTGTGGACAGGTTTTTATTCCTCTGGGATAAGTCTCCAGAAATGTAATGCTGGGTCATATAGTAACTGTATGTTTAACTTTGAAAGAGATAACCAGGCTACATTCTAGAGGGACTGTACCATTTTACAATCCCACCAGCAATACATGAGAGATCTGATTTTTCTGCATTCTTGGTAGTATTTGCTATTGTTGCTATTAGAAAATTGTTAACTCTTCTGATAGATGTATACTGATATTTCATCAGGTTCTTAATTTGCATTGCTTAATGACTAATGACATTGAATATCTCCTCATGTGCTTATTTGCCTTCTGTATAGCTTGTTCAGTGAAATGTCTCTTCACGTCCTTTGACTATTTTCTGATTGGATTATTTGTGTTTTTTAGAACTTGAATGTTGAAAGATCTGTAAATCCTAAATATGAGTCAATTGTAACATATATCATTTGCAAATAGTTTCTCTCAGTCTGCAGTTGTCTTACTATTATGACGATTTCTAGCCCTGCCATATCTCATCTCTCTTTTTGGAACTCTGGGACATGAATTCTAGATATTTTGTTATAGTCTCACTGTTTATTTACTTATTTATTTTTATATCTATTTGCTCTTTATTTTTCAGAGTGGGTAATTTCTATTGTTATATCTTTAAATTCATGTGTTCATTACTTTGTCCTCTCCATTCTGCTTTTGAGCATATCTATTGTTTTTCCTATCTTGGGTATAATATTCTTTTAGTTCTAAAATTTCTATTTGATTCTTTTTCATATCTTCTATTTCTTTGCTGAGACATTCCACTTCCTGCATTTGCTTCAAGCATGTTCCTACTTGGTTCTTAATCATAAAAATGATGGTTGCTTTAGAATCCTTGCCAAATAATTCTAACATCTTTGTCATCTAATTAGGGTCAGGATCTTCTGATTAGCTTTTCTGATTCAAGTTGAGAATTTCCTGGGTTTTGATGTGACAAATGATCTTTAATTGTGTCTTTGATATTTTATTCTGTGACTCTGGATCTTACATCTTGTGTTTTCGCAGACATATTCTGATACTGGTAGGACGGAAAGTACAGGTTTCCCATGAGTCCT
This sequence comes from Theropithecus gelada, assembly GCF_003255815.1. Taxonomy (NCBI): domain Eukaryota; kingdom Metazoa; phylum Chordata; class Mammalia; order Primates; family Cercopithecidae; genus Theropithecus; species Theropithecus gelada. The sequence goes on from NC_037668.1 coordinate 106,610,595, forward strand.
TGTTTGACATCCCTAGAGAAAGGGCACTTTCTTACTGCGCCCCACATAGGATCCCCTGATATCACAGGGCTAGAAGCCTCCTTGCATCTAAGGTTAATGAAGGCTAGAGTTCTAGCTTCTCATTTGTTCTCCTCTGACACTGCCAGAGAGGGAGAAGAGCACCTCATTGCCGCTGATTTGGTGGAAGTCTAGGATCCCCAAGTAGCCTCCCTTGACACCATCAGGACAGACCTTGTTAGTATAGTGCAGATATAAATGTCCTGGCTCCCTACATTTTTTTTTCTTCTCTGATACTACCTTGGCTAAGGACGAAGGTTGGGAAAGGGAAGGACATATCCATGGATCGGGCTAAGTGATTTCTGTGGTGTTTGGCTCAGGTAGTGTGGCTATTTTCTGAAAGTTCTCTGTCTTGCTACACTGCCCTTTTTCTTATGCTTTGACTAGATGGAACAGGTTTTACTTTACTTTTTTTTTCTTGTTGCTGGCTCTAATTGGCATTTTTCAGTTGTGAGTGTCTCTAAAAGCCAATCTAGGACATATGAAGTAAGAAGAAAACCTAGAGAACTCATCTGTGTATTGTTTCTTGGATCTCAAGGTTTCTAGCCAAATTGCATCCTCTGCACTTTTCAATCTTTATGTTTGATTTATGTGTAATGTCCAGAGATTTTAGCCATATTTAGTGTAAAGAAGAGGGAAAAGTGTGCCTACTCCATTTGATTCAGAACTGGAAGTACTCTCACTGAAGTTTGAAAATATTTTCATATAAAGAATTGTTGGGGCATTTATACTCCAAAGCCTCATCCCTTACTTTATCAGTATAAATATCACATATTTAGGTTCCGAAAAGTGCTATGCAGTTTAATGTATAGAGCATGGTCTTGGTTAAGTGAACCACATTTTTAAATAGTAGTAAACTTTGACCTTGAGGAAGGTAACTGAATTTCACTGAACTTTAGTCTTCTGTTCTTATAAAATGGGGATAAGTTTTGCATCTGAACTTAACAAACCATCTAACAAATGTCTGAGTAGTGAACATTAGATATACACAATGTAAATATACAAGCTTATATAATCACTTAACAGCTTTAAAATTATGGAGGGTTTGGGGTAAAAGATAAATGCTAAGTTTTAAAATGAGTTTTCAAGGACATATGGCAACACATTATGCTTGGCATGCTGGATGGCAATGCTTAATGCAACTAACTGTGCTGACTTAGGACCTCTAAAAGGACATTGTATTAATTTTGAAAGAGAATAATTACATTGTAACAGAGGTTGAAAAAAATTATAGGTATCAATTGAGAACTGCCCTCTACCAGAACCTAGGTATTAATTGGCCAACTTTGCTAGTTATTCCTCTGAAACCTGAATGATGAGAAGGTAGTAAAAGAAATCATTTAGATTTCGGTAGGAAGAAGGTACTAAAAACTCTGTTAAAAGAGTTCTGGGAGTTTTCTTGACAGGCATTTGAAATTAATCTTATATTTTCCTTATAAGCAGTTGTTAGCATAGTAGAATTTTGATTCGTTTAGAAGTCAAGTGTGATTTACTAATTCAATCCCTGTGGTTTGAGGGAGAAAGGCATAGGTCCTTATTAGAACTGTGAAATCAGTACAGTTTGCTCTCACAAATGCTCATACACAACCCTCCTCACTCCCTCTTTTTCTTGTGGTTCTTTTTAGTCCCCAAAGTCCAGCAACCCCTTTTTTTCCCCTTGGCCAATTTAAAACAAACTAGTTGAATGGAATAGTAGATAATTGCAATTTAGTATGAATTTAGTTGCATTGAAAAATGCTGTCTCATGTTGGAAAAAAAGACCAAAGATCATTTCTCCGCTAGAAAAGCTTCAGGCTCCATATTGAGATGTGTTGGGGATATTTCATTCTTCAGCTCTCAAAATCACATCACCCTACAGAGTTGCTTTCACACGTATTTAATAACTTGTGATACATTGCTATTTATGGTATAAAATAACTGATTTATCTATTTGATATAGGTGTAGCACATGTAGCCTTGCTTACTAAAGTGGATGATTGCAGTGAGATTCTTCAAGACAACTTTTTAAACCTGAGTAGATCTATGACTTCTCAAAGGCAGGTAAAGAACGCTGATCATAACCAGATATTATTGTAATAGTACCACAATCATACTTGTGTGTGGGGGTGTGTGTGTGTGTCTATATGTGTATATATGCTCACACAACGTATTTGCAGGGAAATGAAGAATGGAATCACTTGCTTGATTAATTCAAATTTATATCACACTTAAAACTGCATGATCTGAATTATTAGTATGTTCCCAAGATAACTTATTAAGCCATTGCTTTTTGGGTTTCTTTCTTAAATTGTATTTAAAATTGGTCAAATTTCAAATATTAAATACAAGACGTAAGTATTTTTTAAATATACTTTCCACAGGTCATGAATGTCCATAAAATGCTAGGCATTCCTATTTCCAGTATTTTGATGGTTGGAAATTATGCTTCAGATTTGGAACTGGACCCCATGAATGATATTCTGATCCTCTCTGCACTGAGGCAGATGCTGCGGGCTGCAGATGATTTCTTAGAAGATTTGCCTCTTGAGGAAACTGGTAATCTGGTCCTTTTCTCCCCCTCTCATAAATCACTGGTACCTTTTGAAAAATCTTAAGTTATACATCAGGTATTAGATGACTGGGGCCCATCTGCATGCCCTAGTCCTGAAAGTTGCATTAGGATATGTGCTTAATTTCTACTCTTGTTTGTTTCATTTTCAGGTGCAATTGAGAGAGTGTTACAGCCCTGCATTTGATATAAGTTGCCTTGATTCTGACATTTGGCCCAGCCTGTATTGGTGTGCCTCAATGAGAGTCAATCTCTATTGACAGCCTCCTTCAGATTTTGCTTTTGTTCATTTTGCCTTCTGTCCTTGGAACAGTCGTATCTCAAGTTCAAAGGCCAAACCTGAGAAGCAGTGGGCTAAGATAGGTCCTACCACAAACCACCCCTCCATATTTCTGTACCATTTACAATTCAGTTTTCAGTGACACCTTTTTAAACCACTCCAGGAAAAATGAGATATTCTTTTATTTATTCTTCTATAACACTCTATATAGAGCTATGTGAGTACTAATCACATTGAATAATAGTTATAAAATTATTGTGTGGACATCTGCTTTCTTAAATAGATTGTGAGTTCTTTGAGAAACAGTGTGGATTTTACTTATCTATGTATTCACAGAACTTAGCACAGTGCCTGGTAATGAGCAAGCATACTTACCATTACTTTTCCCTCCCACCCTCTCCAACATCACATTCACTTTAAATTTTTCTCTGTATAGAAAGGAAAACTAGCCTGGGCAATATGATGAAACCCCATCTCCAGTACACACACACACAAAAAGAACAAAACAAAACCCACAAAAATTAGCTGGGTATGATGGCACGTGCCTGTAGTCCCAGTTACTCAAGATGATTGATTGAGCCTTGGAGGTGGAGCCTACAGTGAGCTGAGATTGTGCCACTGCACTCTAGCCTGGGAGAAAGAGTAAGATCCTGATTCAAAAAAACAAAAGAAAACAGAACAAACAAACAAAAAACAGAAAGGAAGACTGAAAGAGAATGAAAAGCTGGGGAGAGGAACTAAAAATAAAGAAGGAAGAGTGTTTCATTTATATCTGAATGAAAATATGAATTACTGTAAGTAATAGAATTAATAAAAATGAGCCAACTTTTTAAACAATTTACATTTTATTTCTATGGAAAAAATAAATATTCCTCTTCTAACAAACCCATGCCTTATTTTCATTAATTGAATTCCAAATCATCCTAGCCATGTGTCCTTCAATTTAGGTTAATGGTGCAAATCAGTAAGAAGGTTCTTATACTCATGCTCCAAATAATTCTGAAGTCCTCTTAGTAGCTGTGAAAGCTAGTACTATTAAGAAAGAAAAACAAAATTCCCAAAAGATAGCTTTCGTGTTTTTTTCTTCCTTGAAGACTTCTTAATCCTCTTCTCCAAATTCTTAGTCTTCTTCAAAATAATATGCTTTGGTTCAATAGTTATCCACATTCTGACAGTCTAATTTAGTTTTAATAAGAATTATACTCATCTTTTGGGTAGTCATAGATATTAAGAAAGCAAGAGTTTCTTATGTCCAGTTATGGAATATTTTCTAAAGCCAAGCTGCAAGTGAAGTTGTGCTCAAGTGAATGAATGTTCAGGAGACACAATTCAGTGGAAGAAATTAACTCTTTAAAAAAGACCTAGGAATAGGAGAACCATGGAAATTGAGGAGTAGGCCTACAAGTAGATACTGGGAACAAAATTAGAGAGGCAACCAGAAAAAGTCATTTTAGGCTCATCAGTGTTGTGCCTGTTGCAGAGTAACATACCAATACACCAAAACAGCAGGTGTTGCAGTAGAGAAAGAGTTTAGTAATTGAATGGCAGCAAATTGAGGAAGGTTGAGGAAACCTCAAATCTACCTCCCTGCTGGGTCTCAGTTTAGGGTTTTTAAGAGAAAGGCAGGTAAGGGGGTGAAGGTCTGGAGCTGCTGATTGGTTGGGGTATAGGGAATGAAATGAAACATACAGAGATGAAAACTGGATTTTTTTTTTTTTTTTTTTTTTTTTGCTGAGGCAGTTCCGTGGAGAGGGTCATCAGACTGACTGGTGTCAGCAGACCCATGGGATTCCAGGATCTGGAAAAAGTTTTAGAAAGAAACTTGATGTTTCTTAATGTTACATATGTTATCTTATAGAAATGACTAAGGGAAGTTAGTGCCTTGTGACCATGTCTATGTGACTTTTAGGCAGAAAGAAACTATAAGGAAAGGAGCTAACAGTCATGCTATAAGTAGCAGTAAGGAATTGGCTTAAAGGGCAAGCTGGTTAGTACTTAGCTGTGCTTTTATTCAAAGTCTACCTTTTATTTAGTGGTTAATGTTTGCTGTTCATTAGGATGGTTTCACAGTTACCATACAAATGTGGAAGCAATGGGTCCAAAAAGTAGGGCATGATTTTCTCCATGTAATCCAGGGAAAAACCAAGCCTTGGCCATTGTTGGTTGGGAGACTGAAGGTGATTGAAGGCTAACCATCATCCTCACCAACTTTTGGATCATAATTCACCCATTCCTTTGGTGGAGCCTGAAAAAAATCTGGGCAGAATGTAAGACTTTTTATTTTGTTTAAAGGGGTAACAGAGTGTGCCCTTATGAAGGAGATGGAGACCCTGCAAGGAAGAGAAGGAGTAAAGGAGAGATCAAGAAAGAGAAACAATGAGGAACATTTAATTTGACCCAACATCCTTTAGGAGCATAAATGTTGACACTAAGTTCTCCTTTTTGTGCTAAAATGGACAGTATTAGCAAAATGACTGTCAGACCTCTGAGCCAAAGCTAAGCCATCATATCCCCTGTGACCTGCATGTACACATCCAGATGGCTGGTTCCTGACTTAACTGATGACATTCCACCACAAAAGAAGTGAAAATGGCCTGTTCCTGCCTTAACTGATGACATCACCTTTTGAAATTCCTTTTCCTGGCTCATCCTGGCTCAAAAGCTCCCCCACTGAGCACCTTGTGACCCCTCCCACCCCTGCCTGCCAGAGAACAACCCCCTTTGACTGTAATTTTCCTTTACCTACCCAAATCCTATAAAACGGCCCCACCCCTATCTCCCTTCGCTAACTCTCTTTTCGGACTCAGCCTGCCTGTACCCAGGTGATTAAAAAGATTTATTGCTCACACAAAGCCTGTTTGGTGGTCTCTTCACACAGACATGCATAACAATGATACCACAGCTTCTTATCCTCTGGCTCTATATTGCTTTGGAAACACTTAAACATCAAATGGAGTTAAATACATATTTGAAATTTAGGTTAGGAAATATTGGTGAGGAGGCCTCAAAAAGGGGGAAACATCTTTTGTCTGGGAGGATATTTTCCATTTTGTGGATTTCCCTGATCTTTCTCTACCAACCTGAGTGGTAGTGGGAATTATTGTTTTGCTACATTTTAGAGGTCATCCAGGATTTTTGAAACTTTACATACTTTACAGTTAAGCAAGCTGTACAGCTCAGTCAAAGACAGTGCTAAGGAGTATAGCAGATGAACTATAAGTGTGTTGGGAGGTAGAATATCATCCTAAAATGAGAGTGATGTTGTGGAGACAGTTGAAATGTCAGTGCTAGAGCCTTTGTGGTGTGCATGGGTAGGTTAGGTTGTTGCATTAGAAAGTGACTCTTTCCAATAGGAATTTGTAGCTTTGTGCAAATTCACCCACTATCTACCTCAATAAAATATTGAGAAAAGAAAAATAGAGCAGTTTGAGTTCTGTGAGATATGCAGGCCCAGAGAGACATAAGTATGGTCCTTTAGTCTTGCTTCCTGTGTGCCACAGTGCCCCTCCACAACCATAGCTGGGGGCAATTGTTTAATGCCATTTTGTTCCTGACTAACTGCCTTGCCTATTATCTGCATGTTCTTGGAATTTGATTCAGAGAGCAATTTACAGCCAATTGATAGCTTATGCTGTTTTAATATAAATTCATGATAAATAACTTAGGAACTGCCTCTTCTTTTTCTTTGAAAACCTACTTGTAACTGTTGCTAATAAGAATGCATATTGTTCAGGGCAACTTGACTCCATGCAGTTCGGTTGTAACTCTCATGCTTGGCCCAAATAACCTCTCTACTTATATCAGTTTTTCCTACACTTCTTCCTTTTAGGTCAAGAATATCAAGAGGAGTTACTGTGCTGGGTAATGTGTAAACCTGTATTTAGTTTAGAAAGATAAATTTAAAGACTATCACATTGCTTTCTCATAAAACAAGACAGGTCCACAATTAATTTATTTTGACACAAATTGATAGGGGGAGCTGAATAAGCCCCGTATGCTTAATGATCAGCTGATGAATAATTATCTTTTAGCAACATAACTCAATCTAACGCTAAGGTAGCCACAAGATGGCAAGGCTGATCAAAGTCTTCAGGGGGTCCTGCAACAAAAAGCCATGGAAATTTGGATGCCCTCAAATCCCATTCTTAATCTAATGAGTTTATGGACCAATTTGTGGAGGACAGTAGACTAAATACATCTAATTTTTACCATCAATGTAAGGAAGATAAAAACCTGCATACCAGTTGTAAACCCTCGTAAAATCTTTCTCTGATGTTGGAGAAAATGCAGGCCACTTGGACCAGTGAGATCATAGATGTGGAAATACAGTCAATATTCAGTTGCACCCTCCTGCAATCCCACTTCCTTCCTCAACACAATTCAAGCAAATAGACTCAAACTGTTTCAGGTTCCAAGACAGGAAGTGCAGTGTAAGCAAAATTGCAAAAATTGAGGGTATGGGGTAGAGGTGGGGAGGTCAAGTAACAAGCTGTGCTAAACAATTATGTGTAAATATATTTTTTCGTTTTTAAAAATTGATTTCTTTTGCACATTCCATGACAATACCTGACAGATTTTTAAAATAAATGCAAAGAAACATATGTTCAAGTCACTGAGCTCATTTGTCTTCTGTTTTGATGAAGTGGTAAAGAAGGAATTAACATGTGAATGGATTGCTGCAATTTAAATAAGCATACAAAGATAAATTAATTTATGGTGCTTTGAGTGTATGAGACCCCCTTCTACCAGAGAGATGATCAGTGTTAGATTTATAGAGAAGGGATTATCAAATTCCCATGGCCAAGAAGGTCAGAGAGAGAGAGAGAAAAAAAGTGATTCATGTGCATGATATAACTGTAGACATTTCAAATGGACACTATATTAGTCCATGCTCATGCTGCTATGAAGAACTGCCCAAGACTGGGTAATTTATAAAGGAAAGAGTTTTAATTTGACTCAAAGTTCCACAGAGCTGGGAGGCCTCAGGAAACTCACAATCATGGTGGAAAGGGAAGCAAACATCTTCTTCTTCATGTGGTGTCAGGAGAGAAAAATGAGTGCCTAGCAAAGAGGGAAGCCCCTTAAAAAACCATCAGATCTCATGAGAATTAACTCACTATGATAAGAACAGGATGGGGGAAACTGTCCCCATGATTCAATCATTTCCACCTAGTCGCTCCTACAACAAATGGGGATTATGGGAACTAAAATTCAAGATGAGATTTAGGTGGGGACACAGTCAAACCATATCATTCCACCCCTGACCATTTCCCTAATCTCATGTACTCACATTTCAAAACACAATCACACCTTCCCAACAGTCCCCCCAAATATTAACTATTTTCAGCATTAACCCAAAAGTCCACAGCCCAAAGTCTCATTGGTGACAAGGCAAGTCCCTTCTGCCTATAAGCCTGTAAAACCAAAAGCAAGTTAGTTATTTCCTAGATACAGTGAGGGTACAGACATTGGGTAAATGCATTCATTCCAAATGGGAGAAATTGGCCAACACGAAGGAACTACAGGCCCCATGCAAGTCTGAAATCCAGCCGGACAGTCAGAGCTTAAAGCTCTGAAATGATCTCCTTTGAATCTATGTATTACATCCAGGTCACGCTGATGCAATAGGTGGGCTCCCAGGGCCTTGGGAAGCTCTGTTCCTGTGGCTTTGCAGGATACAGCACCCTCACCTGAGCTGCTTTCACAGCTAGCGTTGAGTTTCTACAGCTTTTCCAGGCACACAGTGCAAGCTGTCAGTGTATCTACCACTTTGGGATCTGAAGGACAGTGACCCTCTTCTCACAGCTCTGCTAGGCAGTGCACTAGTGGGGACTCTGTGTGGGGGCTTTGATCCCACATTTCCCTTCCACATTGCCCTAACAGAGGTTCTCTATGAGGACTCTGCCCTTGCAGCAGACTTCTACCTGGACATCCAGGTGTTTCCATACCTCTTCTGAAATCTAGGCAGAAGTTCCCAAACCTCAGTTCTTGTTCTCTGTGTACCCACAGGACCAAGACCATATGGAAGATGCCAAGGCTGGGGATTTGCACCCTCCCAAGCAAAGTCCTGGCTGTACATTGGCTCCTTTTAGCCATGGCTGGAGCGGCCAGGACATAGTCCTGAGGCTACACAGAGCAGCAGGTCCTTGGACCCAGCCCAGGAAACCAGCCTCTAGATAGATAGAAGGGACTGCCATGAGATCTCAGACATGCCCTTGAGACATGTTTCCCATTGTCTTGGTGATTAACATTCCATTTCTTGTTACATATGCAAACTTCTGCCACTAGTTTGAATTTCTCCTCAGAAAATGGGGTTTTCTTTTCTATTCCACGGTCAGCCTACATATTTTTGAACTTTCATGCTCTGGTTTCTCTTGAATGCTTTGCCACTTAGAAGTTTCTTCTGCCAGATACATAAAATCATCTCTCTCAGGCTTAAAGTTCCATAGATCTCTAGGGCAGGGGCAAAATGCTGCCAAGTCTCTTTGCTAAAACACAGCAAGAGTCACTGTTGCTCCAATTCCCAACAAGTTTCTCATCTCCATCTGAGACCACCTCAGCCTAAACTTTATTGTCCATATCACCATCAGCATTTTGTTCAAAGCCACTCAACAAGTCTCTAGGAAGTTCCAAAGTTTCCCACATCTTCCTGTCTTCTGAGCCCTCCAAGTCTCCAGGAAATTCCAAACTTTCTCACATTTTTCTCTCTTATTCTGAGTCCTCTAAACTGTTCCAGCCTCTGCCAGTTACTCAGTTCCAAAGTCGCTTCCACATTTGGGTATCCTTATAGCAGTGCCCCACTCCCTCTGTACCAATTTACTGTATTAGTCTGTTCTCACACTGCTATAAAGAATGGCCTGAGACTGGGTAATTTATAAAGGAAAGAGCTGAGGAGGCCTCAGGAAGCTTATAATTATGTAGGAAATGGAAGCAAACATGTCCTTCTTCACATGGCAGCAGAAGAGAGAAATGAGTGCCCAGAGAAAGGGGAAGCCCTTTATAAAACCATCAGATATTGTAAGAACTAACTCACTATGATCAGAATTGCCCCCATAATTCAATTATCTCTATCTGGTCCCTCCATTCTCCTGTTCACTGCCATTCTCCAAACCTAACTCTGCTCCAACCATACTGAGCTTCTTACTGAAACAAGCTGCCACAGGGGTGATTATCCTTGCCATTCTCTCTGCTTATAAAGCTCTTTTCCTAGATATTTTCATGGTACTCCCTCTCACTCCATTCAGGACACTTCTCCAATGACATCTCATTAAATAGACCTTTCCTGATTATACTGTCTAAAGCAGGAGATTTCTTCCCTCATCACTCCTATTCCTCCTCTTTTTCTCACTTACACTCCAAAACTCTGTTTATTTATTTGAAAAGCGGCAATAATATTGGTGTCTTCATCAAAAAGTTATTAAAATAAACACATGGGATACATGTAAATTACCTTACGAATAATAAGTCTATACTATTATAATTTTTAAAGCAAAGTAAACAGTACCCCATAAGCTGCTTAAAATATTTTCATTTGATGGTGCTATTGTTTTTAATAGGGCCAGCAAATTAAAAAAACCTTTTTAGAGCAGGCAGGCAATTTAAATTTGTTAGAACCAGTCAGGTATAAAGCAAGAGGGGACAAAGGAGGACTGGAGAGTGGATGCCCAATGATATAAAAGCATTCACATTCAAAAATTAAAAAATATAAAGGTATTGCATTGGCCCTACAAAACAAATTTGCAGATTGAATTCTGCCTATAGGACACAAATTTATGATCCTTAGCAATGTGAAGTTAGAGAAGGGGCTTTATTGTGAAATTGACATGGGTTGTTTTATGTCTTATAAATGAAGTCTCCTCATTTTCCTGTGGTGAGAAGAGAGGGGGCAAGTAGAAAAACAGAGGAACAAATTTGGAGGCTAAAATAACATTCTATATAAGGAAGTATACTAGTGCAGAATTAATTGATAGCAGGGATTAAGAGATGTAAATTAATTTGAGATACATATTCTAGAGGTAGAATACATAATACTTTTTGTATGTCCATATACAGAAATTGGTTGCATTTTCCTTAAATAAAAAGATTTTTTTAAAAGTCAGTGAGCTGTTATGTTTTCTTCCCTCTGACTTCAATTCCTTGATTCTTTCAATACTATTTTTTATATAAATGTACTGTCTAAAAGCTGGACCAGCTTATGCTCCTTTGTTGAGAGAAGTTGGCATGCTGTCAAGTGGGCTGGGCATACTGAGTTTCAGTTTCCTTTCTCTGAGTCTTTGAAACTTCAAGGCTGCAGAATAATTTCCTTTGCCCATTTTGTGCCTGCCCAGCTATCCAGACAGAGCAGCTACCCTCAGCTCTAGCTGATACTACAGACACTACAACAGGTAAATGTCTTTCTGCTTTTCCTTTTTCCTAGCTGACATTCGTCTCTCTCTTTCTCTCTCTCTTAGGTGACAGTGTCACTTGCCAGTCTCTGTTTCTGTTTTAATTTAAAAAGCAATGATTTATAGGAAAAAATTAGCTAATGATTTTTCTGTTCATCCTTTGTTTTGTCATTTTTTATGTTATGTAGAATATGTAAGAGGCATAAATGCAAGGTTTATAACAGTATATGTTATCTGTTTCTTAATATTTAATGGAAAATATATCTGATTTGCCACTAGATCAAGAAGTATGGCAGTGACAACTCGTTTGGCATGGTTGCATGAAAAGATCCTGCAAAATCATTTTGGAGGAAAGCGGCTTAGCCTTCTCTATAAGGGTAGTGTCCATGGATTCTATAGTGGAGATTTACTTGACAGATGTTGTAATCAAGGGCCTACTCTAACAGTGATTTATGGTGAACATCGTATTATTGGAGCATATGCAGAAGAGAGTTACCAGGAAAGAAAGGCTGCCTCCATCATCCTTTTTGCACTACAAGAGACTAAAATTTCAGAATGGAAACTAGGACTATGTACACCAGAAAGACTGTTTTGCCATGACAATGTAAAATATAACTCCACAACTAATTTCCAGATAGAGTTAAGAAATAGAAAAGTGATTATGGGCTCAAAGACAACGGAAGATCTTGGACTTGTTCAAAATTGTACTATTTCTATTCAGGATTGTGAAGTTTTTCGATGTGAAGGTAGGTTTAATCAGATTATCCTGTATAGAGTTCTCCCTTGCATGTTTGGTTGGTTTAAACCAATTCATCTCTTTAAGGAAAAATGACCTTTTCACTCAACCATAATTTGGATGGTTCAGATTGAAACCTAGACACAAATTGTTTGCTAAGAGACAACCAGGGTCAATAAAATGTATATTTATGATAACACTTAACATAAGATTTATCCTCTTAGCACATTTTTAAGTACAATAAATTCTCAGTTAACGTGAACTATAGGTTCTTGGAAACTGTGACTTAAGTGAAACAACTTAGAAGGAAACCAATTTATTTCCCTTATCATTATGGAAGAAAGACATTAGTCAAGGACATGCTATATGTTGTTTTGCGTAAAATTACAGTTTCCAAGAATCCATGATGATGTTAAGTGATGACTTACCGTATACCAGCAGTGGTCTCCAACCTCTTTGGCACCGGGGACCAGTTTCGTGGAAGATAATTTTTCCACAGACTGGTGGTGGGGATTGGTTTCAAGCGCATTACATTTTTTGTGCACTTTACTTCTATTGCTATTATGTCATAATATATAATGAAATAATTATACAACTCATTGTAATGTAGAATCAGCCGGAACCCTGAGCTTGTTTTCCTACAACTAAACAGTTCCATGTGGGGGATGATGGGAGACAGTGAATCATCAAGCATTAGATTCTCATAAGGAGCATGCAGCCTAGATCCCTCATGCACAGTTCATAATAGGGTTTGCGCTCCTATAAGAATCTAATTCCGCTGCTGATCTGACAGGAAGCAGAGCTCAGGCTGTAATATGAGCAATGAGGAGAAGCTGTAAATACAGATGAAGCTTCACACTCTTGCCGCTCAAGTCCTGCTCTGTGGCCTGGATCTGAACTGGCCACAGACAGCCTAGGCTCCGTGGCCCCGGGAATTGGCGACCCCTGCCATATAGTATTGTTGCTGTAGGTACTATGCTGTACAGTAGATCTCTGGGACTTAATTATCTTGCATAAGTAAAACTTTATGCCCTTTGACAAATATATTCTCCTTTCTTCCTTCCCACAGTCCCTAGCAAACCACCATTCTAATTCTGCTTTTATGAATTTGACTATTTTAGATTCCTCATGCAAGTGGGATTATGTAGTATTTGTCCTTTTGTGTCTGGCTTATTTCACTGAGCATAATATCTAATATTGCTGTATTAGTAATTTCAAAGATAGGGGCAATCAGAAATCTAAGAAAAGGCAGAAAGAGTACTTAGATATTCTGTGTGGCTCCCTAAATCTTTCCTTTCCATATGGGACATATGCTTTAAGGGCCAGAAAAATAGGCAGGGGTTTTAAGTGAAGTTTATGGGCCACTTTACATATTGAAAAATTATATAACAGCTTCCAGGGAGGCAAGAATGCCCCCTTAATCCATGGAATCTGTAATTTTTTTTTGTTTGTTTGTTTGAGACAGAGTCTCTGTCACCCAGGCTGGAGTGCAGAGTGCAGTGGCAAGATCTTAGCTCACTGCAACCTCCGCCTCTCAGGATCAAGCAGTTCTCCTGCCTTGGCCTCCTGAGTCGCTGGGATTACAGGCATGCACCACCGTCCCCAGCTAATTTTTTGTATTTTTAGTAGAGCCAGGGTTTCACTGTGCTCACCAGACTGGTCTCGAACTCCTGACCTAGTAACCGCATGCCTTGGCATCCCTAAGTGCTGGGATTACAGGCGTGAGCCACCGTGCCCGGCCAGAATCTAGATTTATTTACTAAGTAATTCTTAGTCACTGATATCCTGTTAAGGATATTCAAGAGATGTGTACTATTCCGTGTGGGAAATATCATTAGTCTATTCACCAGGACATAAAATTACTAGCATACTTATTAGAAAATTAGACTTGGTCAGTTGTCTTCCTTTTTTCCCTGAGAGCGTTCCCTGGTAAAGTGAGCGAATGTGTCTGTCTAGCTACTTTAACTCCTACCTTCATAGTGATTCATCCTTATTCTTGTATGTAGCAATAGGTTGTTCCTTTTCATTCATGCAGTATTCCATTGTGGTGCATCCTTCACAGTATTTTATCCAATCATCACTGGTGGACATTTGTGTTTTCCAGTTTGGGGCTATTACAAATAATACTGCTATAAATATTATTGTGTATATCTTTTGGTTCACACATATAATTGTTTTTTGAAGAAAATACCAATGAAATTGCTGGATCACAGGGTATGTATATGTTCATCTTCACACTGACGACATTTCCCCACATAGTTTTATATCAATTTCTACAACTATAAGTAGTGTACAAGGGTCTCTGTCACCCCAAATCCTTTTCAGCGTTTTTTTTTTTTTTTGATTATGCAACCCTTTTGGTATATGAGTGGTGGTATGACATTTAACAAATTTTTCTTTCTTTGATAAAACAAGATAATTTATTTATTTTACATTTTAAAATAATTACTATATTAATTTATCCTTTCTTCAAGTTGTAAAATTTGGTTTTGTATTTTGTGTTTCTTTTTATATTCCTAAGGTCCGTTTCTTTATTCTTTTTTATTCTATTTTCAATTTTCAGTGTTTTCCTTCTTTCTTGTCATTAACGAAATAGGATATTATCATAAAATTGACATAAATGATCATATTGCTATTTTCTATATATTTGTAATTGTGGTTTTTATTTCTTTTTGGATATTAAAGTTATTTAAGACAGTGCTTTTTAAACTCCCAGGAGGTTGCTTTTCCATTTGTTTGTAATTGCGCTTTGCTAGTCTTATTATATTACAGACATTGAGGGAAGTTTTCACAATTTCTACTATTGGTAATATTGTTCACTTTGTTGCCATACATATGGCCATGTTTATAAATGTTCCACATGATATTCTTCTTTTGTGACTGAGAGAATTGGTAGCATTGCTTATCCTTATCCTTTCTGTTTTAAATTCAACATAAAAATGTCTCTTTCTAAGAAAAAATAATTCTGAGCTTGTGCCTTATTGATCTGAATGAAATCCTCCGCTTACACTTGAACAATTTACTGCACTCTGATTGGGTAGGCATGAGTCTCATCTTCTCTTCCGGGGGCAGGAATAAAATTAAGTGAGCTGGAAGTTCCCGGAGTTCCAATTGTTAATAGCAGGTTGTAGAGAAAATCTAGTGCCGTGTTTTCTGTTTGTGTGTCTTTGCACATTATCCCTCTCAGACCTATTGGATTATGGAGGGGAAAATGTCTTATTAGACATTTCCACATTTCCACATTAGACATTCCCACATCTCTAGGCCTTGCTTCTTTTCTTTAGAAAACACCCACACCCTCAATTCCCATGTGGGAGTGAGTCACATACCACTGTTGAGTAACTGAATGAGAAGAGATCTGCTGATAGTACAGAGGGTCTACCTTGCCTCTAGTGCTAGCCTCTTCAAATGTTGTTAATGAGCTTTATCAGAATTTTCTCTATAAAATTGTTCCCTTTTCACCATACAGGACCGTTCCCATGGAAAAGCTATTTTTGTATTTGTCTCTAGTGAATTCATTGACATTCATTCAGTCAGCCAATCATTCGACAACTTCTAATCTACATTATTCTTTGATTATTTCCTCAGATTTACTGGATGAAAGAAAGATAAAAGGGGTGACTGAGTAAGTCAATGTTTTTAAGATTCTATTATTCTCTTCATTTTCTTTGACTTATTCTATGATAGGTCTCATCAATATAATTGGCAACACATATTATCACACATAACTTGTGGATCATCAAGAACAAACTGTATTTATAATCATAAAATATTTGATAATATTAATGTTAAAACAAAAAGGACACTGAGTAGAGGAAAGGAATTTTTAATGTGACATACTTGAAGAAAAATAGTTATTTGTTTGTATGTCTGTGTTTTACTTAGAATTCTTGCAGTTAATGTTTCAACTACTCTAGAGAGTTGCTAGAAGAAGTGGTTGGCAGGTGGGGAATACCCCCCATAAACTTCAAGAATATGTTAGAAATGGTCTACTTTCATGAACTTCGGAAGTCACATGTATTTTGACTTCTGAAGTTTAGTCTTAAATAATTGATCTTTATGTTTAATACAGCGATTATTTATTCTTAGATGTATGTGGTCTACTAATTTAGTTGTGTATTATTTTTGCTTTTTGTTCTTTTTGCAATAGGATTTCACGTAGGTTCGTCTCATGTCTTTTAAGTAAGAAGGCAAGTTGCTAATAAAAAATAATATCTATGAAAAAAATGAATCCGCAGAAAATTTATAGTAAGGTTTTATGACCTAACTGCAGTCAATTGTTAAAAATGATCATGTCTAAACAGGCTCAGGAAGAGCTTATTGTCTGCCTTGAGAACTTATGAACCATATGGATCCCTGGTTCCACAAATACGAATTCTGCTGCTGGGTCCAGTTGGAGCTGGGAAGTCCAGCTTTTTCAACTCAGTGAAGTCTGTTTTCCAAGGGCATGTAACGCATCAGGCTTTGGTGGGCACTGATAGAACTGGGATATCTGAGAAGGTAAGCACATTTGAGGCCACCTAGCCTTTGCTTCTCTGTTCAAATCAATTATATTTCAAAAGCCTTTTGCAGATCAACTTTATTACATATAGACTTCATCTCAATTTATAATAAAAAATGAACCTTTAAAATTGCTTTTATCCCCTCTACAGTATAGGACATACTTTATTAGAGATGGGAAAGATGGCCAGTATCTGCCATTTATTCTGTGTGACTCACTGGGGCTGGGTGAGAAAGAAGGTGGCCTGTGCAGGGATGACATATTCTACATCTTAAATGGTAACATTCGTGATAGATACCAGGTAAGATTTGACTAATGAGAAATTATAATTGATTTTTAAAATGCTTATTTTTGTACAAATGTATCAGCATTTATCTTCTTAAACTATACTTGCTCAAGGTCCTTTGTCCCTATTCGATTTTTTTTTTTTTCAAAAAGAATAAAAACATCTTGAGGGCTCTTCCATCATGGCTATCATAACAGCTACCCCACTTTCCACTGCTTTCAGCTATGTGAAACAGAAATCCAACTGCATCAACTTACCTACATAGATAATTTTTCTTATGTAAGAGGAAGTCTGAAGGCAGGCAGCTTGGGACCAGTGTGGCAGCTATCTGAAGTTATTAATTTCAGAGATCCTTCCGATTTTTTGAGGTCCTCAGCATGGGCTGTTAAGATATGCCTCCCCCAAATTTATATGTTGAAACCCTAGTCCTCAATGTGATGGTATTTGGAGGTAACGACTTTGGGAGGTAATTAGGTCATAAAGATAGAGACCTCATGAATGGGATTAGTGCTCTTATATACATGAGAGAGATGATCTCTTTCTGTCATGTGAAGATATAGCCTGAAGGTGACTCTCTGTAAACCAGGAAGAGGACCCTGACCAGAAACCGAATCTTCTGGCACCTTGATCTTGAACTTCTCAGCCTCCAGAACTGTGAGAAATAAATGTTTGTTGTTTAAGCCACCCAATCTGTATAACGTGTCATAGCAGCCCCATCTGACTGAGACGTGTGACTGTCGTTATTATGTGAAAAGAACACTGAGCACTGTCAGTGTTCTAGGCAAGAGGAAGGGGAGATCAAAGAACCATCTCAGTATATATTTTTTAAACTTCTAGCCTTCTAATGAACATTCAGATCTTGAATAATCATTAAGTTTACTTTGTTCCAAACGATAGTCAATGATGCCAACATCTTTCACTGAATGCCTTTTGTATCTTTACATTATGAAATATTGGGGTCAGTTTTTGTATTCTCTAGTTTTTTCTATTGATGTAGTGATCTATTATTTCATGATAGCATTTTAATTACTATATTATCTAATTGTTTAATTACCATAGTAATCAATTATGGCTTGATAACTTACCAGACAAGTCACATTCATTTTTTTATTACTCCTATTTGTTTTTCTTGGCAATTTTCATACATATACCTTTTCAAATGAGGTTTTTTGTGCTTTGTTTGTTCATTTGTGTTTGATTTCTTGTTGTTTAGATTGAAATTATATTAACACTTTATACTGAAAATTGATTGACGTCTTTACATATCTTGTGTGCCTGTTAAAAAAACACAGCAAGTTTTGTTTTTCTATTCATGCAAGATTCTTTCATTCTTTAGTATAGAGTTGTCTTGTAAGTGCTGTTTATTTTTAAATATTCTTTTTTAAATACAAACTTTTTATCACAGAGAATTTTAAAATAGACAAAATAGTTTAATGAATTCCCATGTACTCAGATTCAAAAATTTTTGACTCACAGCCAGTCTTGTTTCATCTGTATCTACCCACTTTCTCTTCTCTTGTATTATTTTGAATCAAACCCAAGAAATCATAACATTTTATTCAATACTGACTATACATATAACTATACAGATAGGAGCATATATATATCTCCTTAAACATAGTCATAATACTCTTACCCCACCTAAAACTTACAATCGTTCCATAAATTATCAAATACAACTCAATGTTCAAATTTATAATTGCTTTATAAATATACATCTATAAGTTTGTTTGAATAACATTCAAATAGGTCTATTCAGTCTCTTTGATTGTATGTTCTGACTTTATATCCCTCGCTTTTTCCTTATCATTTGTTTCTTAAGAAATCTAGTTGTTTTGTAGACTTCTATGTAATCTGAACTCCATTATTTTCATCCCTCAGGGTGGTTTTACATGGTCCTCTGTTTTCCATATGTCCTGATTATTGAGAGTTGAATCTAAAGAGTGTTCCAATTCAGATTCTACTTCATAGATTGTGTTGTATTCTATGAAACTGTGCACAGTTTGGGGATTTATCACTTTTCTAATATTGGTATTAATCAATGTTTAATGCCTAGATCCGTTTATTTGTTAAGGTGTGAAAATAGTGACATTCTCTATTATTCTTTCACCATTTCACATACAAAAGAGAAACTTACCCTCATCCATTCTTTGATTATCCAGTGGCACAGTTTAAAAAGAACAACAGGATATATGCTTAAATTTTTTGCCTTTTTACAAGACTTTGAAATAATGACATTTCCTTCACCTTTGCCAATAGGGTCAAGATATTATTTTATTGTTATTAAGAACAACTCAGTATGAATTGAATATATGTTGTGTGTTTCAATCCATTGTAGGTTTTCTCCATACTGATGTAAAATGTACCATCTTGTACCAGTGAGAGCCTCTACAATTTGGATCCTGAGTCCATTTGACATGAACCTAAAAGTCTTTTTTGTATTCTTTTATTCTTGCCACAGCTTTTGAGACAGCTGTTTCTTCAAGTAGTCCTGGTGTGGGGCATTAGAAATGTTCATAGCTACTTGGCTGGTCATTGTTTCTTGCCCTTTTTAGTGAGCAGAGTTAAATAATATACATTTTCATGAAAAAAAATTTATAAACTTATACAAAAACTTCTTATTCAAATTCAGTACTAGAAAGTTTTTACTTACTCTCTTTTCTATCACTTGTATATCTGCTTTCTCCCAAACTGAGAATTCTCATTCTCAAAAACAGTGGCGGTAACAGAATATCATGTCACAACTCATTCCTTTATCTTACATATCATCTACAGGAACCTCAGTATAAAAGCTCTATCAGTACCATGAACAACCTCATCATAGTCACACTTAGTATCATTTCATATAATCACAATCAAAACTGGAAATAATTAAACCATCTTAGCAGATTTTTATAGTGTATTTAGGTTGTATCATGTATCCTTGGAGGGGTATACAAATTATTGTATTTTGAAGTCAATCAAAATAGTTTATCCCTGTATTATAACCGCAACAGTTCACTAATTCAATTAAATTTAGGAACTGATTTTCAAAGTTAATTTGGTTTTATGTTTATGTTTAGCATTTATATGGTTCAAAGATCAAATCTACAAAATAATGTATATTCAAAGAATCTATCTTCCTTCTCTGCCCCTTCAAATAAATTTCTCCCCTCTTCCTATTAGTAACCATACAAAATTTATATTTTTCTTGCCTTTTTAAATATATAACAAAGTACATATAAATTTGCAGCTACTCCATTCTTGGAGAAGTGGTAGAAAACTGCTTTATTGACATATCAGACAAAGTTTAATTGATATGGCATTTTTCTGCTACAAATGTTCCTGCAGTCAATAACCTTTGCATATATCATTATGTGTTTTTGTCAGTGTATCAGTGGGACAGATTCCCAACAGAGAAACTGCTAGCTGAAGAGTAAAGTCATCTCACCTTGAACCCCTTTCCTCCTTGCGCTCTGCTTGATGGTACCAGCTTTTTTTCTCAATTCTCTTACTTCCATTTGTGGGCAGAGTGCCTTTCTTATCTAGAACACCTTCAGCCGTATCCTTATCCTCTTAAACTCCTGCTATTTTAGCTCTCAGATTACATGTCCTTTCCTCACAGATGCCTTACCTGACAAGGTGAAAGGACTGCTAGCTTACTTGCATAATGCCTGTATTCTCTATTAAGATTGTTAGCCTCACACTATAGGAGACTTTTCTGTTTTGTTTACCATTCAGTTCACTTGCACAGTGCCTGGTACATAGTTTGTGCTCATAAACATTTGTTGAATTAATATGTTGCTTTATGTCTACCTTACAGTTTAATCCCATGGAATCAATCAAATTAAGTCATCGTGACTACATTGATTCCCCATCGCTGAAGGACAGAATTCATTGTGTGGCATTTGTATTTGATGTCAGCTCTATGGAACACTTCTCTTCTCAAATGATAGTAAAGATCAGAAGACTTCGAAGGGAGTTAATAAACGCTGGTGAGTCTCATTCCACTTTGCTACTAAGGGTAATTGACTAGACTGTGTTTTAGAATGTATTTTGGACAGGATAAAGAACTTCAGTCATTGCATATTTCAATCTTCCCTAGTCTACCAGCATGCTTCAATGAACTTGAGCATTCATTAGCTATATGACTGTGTGCAAGTAACTTAAACTCTCTGTGCCTCAATTTTCTAATCAATAAAATTGGTATAATAATAGTACCTACCTTAGAGACTTTTTCTTTTTTTAAGAATTAAAACAAATTAATGTATATATGAAGGGTAGTACAATCCAAACTACCTGCTACCCCTATGTCCTGGCATGCATTTATTGACAAAGATTGGGCCTTGAGCTTTAAGAATTAGAAAATGATAAGTACCGCGCGCTAACCGATTGCGCTACTGGAGCTCCATGGAATACTATGCAGCCATAAAAAAGGATGAGTTTGTGTCCTTTGTAGGGACATGGATGCAGCTGGAAACCATCATTCTTAGCAAACTATCACAAGAACAGAAAACCAAACACCGCATGTTCTCACTCATAGGTGGGAACTGAACAATGAGATCACTTGGACTCGGGAAGGGGAACATCACACACAGGGGCCTATCATGGGGAGGGATTGCATTGGGAGTTATACCTGATGTAAATGACGAGTTGATGGGTGCTGACGAGTTGATGGGTGCAGCACAGCAACATGGCACAAGTATACATATGTAACAAACCTGTACGTTATGCACACGTACCCTAGAACTTAAAGTATAATAATAATTTAAAAAAAAAAGAATTAGAAAATGAAAAAGAAACATGTCGTAAGGAAAAGCAACTGGAAGGTAAGATGTTTGGTAGAGAGAGGTAAAGAGTTTGGAGAAGGTAACCAGGATCAGGGATTTAGGGTGACCCATTCTGGCTTTTCTTGGTCATGTCCATTTGGAATGAGAAAGAGCCAGTTTATCACTGTTCTTGGTTTTGAAGCAGAGAGTGATCAACTTACCTGCTTGCTGAAATTTAAAGCTTTGCAAAGAGGAGATGTGCAGAGAGATGATTGCTAGTATTGTGAAATAAGGGAAGTTTACTTGTGATACTTTGACACATTCTGTCTCTTTCTAGAGGGCTCTTCTCCCCCATCTTGTTTATTAGAGGCCTTTGGTCTTTAGTCTCTGTCAAAACACAACTTCTGGACAGAATATGAAATCAATCAGCAATATTGCGGCATAAATTTTAGTTATCTCTTCCAAGAGGTGGTTTCATTTGAGTCCTCGTTTGTTACCATGGAAGGCAGTGAAGGTGACTCCCCATGTCAGAGAAACTCCAGATACTAATAAGTAGTCCAGGGGAGTTTTCTGGGGAGATGAGGGTGACCAGGGTACAGGGGATCTTTCCAAATCTGAAATTGTTCCACAGGTTGCCTATTGCATAACTGATAGTTAAGTAACTTGAAAATACTGATGCTCTCTAAAATGATAAAAACAATTCTGTTTGGCATAGGTGTGGTACACGTGGCTTTGCTCACTCATGTGGATAGCATGGATCTGATTACAAAAGGTGACCTTATAGAAATAGACAGATGTGTGCCTCTGAGGTCCAAGGTAATGAATGATGCCCTTTGTAAACACATTTTCTGGGGTATGTTACTACAATCACATACTAGTGTGTATAAAAATAAAAACACGCAGCTACTGGGTTTAAGAAGAATTATACAAATTACTTAAATAGGGCCCATTTCCCAAGATTTAAAAGTTGAATACAGTCATTCTTTGGTATTTGCAGCGGATTGGTTCCAGGAACTTGCATTGCTACCAAAATCTGTGGATGCTTAATGGCATAGCATTTGTACTTGCATATAACCTATGTATATCCTTTGATATACTTTAAATAATATCTAGATTACTTATGATACCTAACCCAAATTAAATGCTATGTAAATAGTTTTTCTACTCTATTTTTAATTATTAATGACAAGAAAATAACCTGTACGTGTTCAGTACAGATGAAATATTTTTTCAAATTTTATTTATTTTTTTTTTTGAGATGGAGTTTCTGTTGCCCAGACTGTAGTGCAGTGGCATGATTTTGGCTCACTGCAACCTCCACCTCCTGGGTTCAAGTGATTCTCCTGCCTCCGTCTCTCTAGCAACTGGGATTACAGGCATGTGCCACCACACCTGGTTAATTTTTTTGTATTTTTGTAGGGATGAGGTTTCACCATGTTGGCCAGGCTGCTCTCAAACTCCTGACCTCAGGTGATCTGCCTGCCTCAGACCCCCAAAGTTCTGGGATTACAGGCATGAGTGCCTGCACCCGGCCATTTTTTTTCAGTTGTTTTTGAGCCTTAGTTGAACTCACAGATGCAGAACCCATGGATACAGAAGGCTAACTGTCTATCTTTACACTGACATGGGTAAGTTCATTTATTACAATTTAATTC
The DNA here is from genome assembly GCF_003255815.1 of Theropithecus gelada. Lineage (NCBI taxonomy): Eukaryota > Metazoa > Chordata > Mammalia > Primates > Cercopithecidae > Theropithecus > Theropithecus gelada. The sequence continues at coordinate 106,633,790 of NC_037668.1, forward strand.
AACTAGATTCAATTCAATAAATGTTTATTGATTATCTTTAAGATTGAGCCAGTCTCCTATCAGCTACGCAGATCATGAAAAAATTCCCCCACATTAAACATTTTACAATTTTATAGCTGGGGGTGAGGGGATGGGAGTGTGGGCTAAGAAAAAGTTGACAATAAATTATCTATGATTGACAATGATAAATATCATGAAACAATGAAAAATAAAGTGCTTTAAAAGTTTAGAAAAGAAAAATATAGTGTTAAAGGGGTTCGGGAAGATTTCATCAATGGGACAGCACTGGGAAATGGCTTTCAAGGAGAATAAATATTTCAGAAAATGAAGAGACAAAAAGGGCCAACAAATTCAGCATAAGACAATATATTAATGGAGGAAAAGTCAACATGTTTGGGAAACGTGGAGTTCAGGTTAGTGAAGGGCTGGATCTTTGTGGGGGGAGACAAAATGGGCAAGGAACATTTGCATGAAGTAATTTTATTTAATTAGGAGGATTATGAGGAATCACAGCAATTTTTTGAAAGAGTAATGATATGATCAAAGTCAATCAAAGTTATGATCTTCAGAAAAATTAATGTGGCACTGTGCACAGATTGGAATCAAAAGGAATCTGGAAGTGGGAACACCAGTTGGGGGAATGCAATGATAGTGAATATCTGCTGAGCATTAAGTATGTGATAGATTTTCTTAATCAGTCCTTATAATAAGCCTATGAAATGGGTTCTATCATTACTGCATTTTACAGGTGAGGAAACAAAGAAAACAGAGTAAATATTTGCCAATGTTTATTGACAGTGCTGAGCAGCGACAGATAAAGATTTCGAACCTAGGCGGTTTGGTTCTAGAGGTAAAATAGTCTAAACAAGAATCAAACATTAAACTGGTCTAATAAAATCTACTAATCCAGAGAATGTCTTTTAAAAGAAACAGGAAATTTATGGACTGTAGCATAGGTGTCTTAAAATTTTTGCTTCTAAATCATTTAGAATCCACTGCATGTATTCCAAATTACTATTACCAGTGACATTAGAACTTGATATGTGAAGTTCTTCAAGAGTACTTTGTGAGACCAGATCTCCATTTTTTTTTCCAATGGGAAATTATTGCCAAGTTCTTACATTTTGATGTTGCTTTCGTAATTTATACTGACATAAAATAATATTTTTCACTGTTTTCCAATGTCTTTTTAATTTCTGTATTGCAGCTAGAGGAAGTCCAAAGAAAACTTGGATTTGCTCTTTCTGACATCTCGGTGGTTAGCAATTATTCCTCTGAGTGGGAGCTGGACCCTGTAAAGGATGTTCTCATTCTTTCTGCTCTGAGACGAATGCTATGGGCTGCAGATGACTTCTTAGAGGATTTGCCTCTTGAGAAACAGGTAGATGTGTTTGGTGGTGTGGAAGCTTTAAAGGAGTCAGGTAGTTGGCTACTTTCTGCCTGGATCTATCAGCTACCTGGCAGCTCTCAGTCTTTTTATGGTTTGTTGCCCTGTGATTAGTCCTGCTCTTTAACCCACTGTCTGGATGCATTTTTCCCTCCTCACATTTCCCACTTTTCCTGGAGTACATCCTAAGAGAATCTGTACTACATTTTTTCCCCTCTTGTCTTGAGATGAAAGCTTTAAAATAATCCACTTCTGTCATTTCCACTCTCTGAACATCCCAAGCTGTATCCCTGGCCTCTTTTCTCAGACTATGTTTCTTTACTCAGAACCTAGAACTGGAATGGATCAGCATTGCTCCTCATCAGATGCGACCTTTGATTATTTGCTCCTTCCTTAGGACCTTACGCTCCTGTCTTTCTTTGATTTGCCTTTTTGTTTCTCTCCTTCATCTTAGTCCCTCTTCATGCAGTGTGGCCTTTGCTAGGTAGAGGTATGTCCTTTTATGGAATGGCCACAGAATTTAGTATTACATCAACTTTCTTTTAACAATTTGTGCATAGTACATGCTGCATTGTTCCATTTAGAGATTTGACAGAGGTTTCAGTTTAGTATACTCAAATCTTGTTTTAGTGCTTGGGAAATGAATTCAGAATATCATATCCTCTCCAATTCTCTCTTTCTCAAATTGCTGGGAAACTCTCATGTCACTAACTTCGTTGCTCTAACTCTACCATCTTGGTTTCACCATCCCTTCTCTTCCTCAAGGTACATGTGCTGCTAATATTGCATTCGTTGAGATCTCCAGTGTCCCAATATTCCTCTTCCCTCTGGTTTCCTTTACTCAGACAATCCACTAAGAATATTTTGTGTTTCTTTTCTCAGGGAATCAAAGAAAGGTAATTATCAAGTGTGCACAGGGAAGAAAATTGATATGTGAAAGGTTCACATAAATTTCTTCATATCACAGAAGATTAAAATTCCGAAAGGAGAAAACAGACCAAAGAGAAGTAACTAAGACCGAAGGGATGTGTTTTATTAATGTCTAGGGTGAAGAAATGCATAGAACATTGTAGTACTTGTGAATAACTAGAGATAGCATGATTTAAAGTCATAATTGTGAAAAATAATAATAATTTTTCTTGGATTTATGTTCTGTATCTGTGAAAAAATAAATTTCTTATAAAACTTGGGTCTAACTTGAGAGTGTGTGTGATTTTGGAAAAATTATGATTTGTCAGTATCTTCTAAAATTCACTGCTTTCACCTTAATTTTGCCTTCTGATTTTATTTCTAAAATATGTGATTTTGGTCTGTATGAATCCCTTCTTAATGTTGTATTCTTTAACCTAAAGCCATTTTTGCTTAATATTTTATACTTACTAAATGTGGTACTTAATATTCATAAGAATTCCATAAGACTAAAACAGAAAGAGGTTATAGCTTGATTACTTTATAGTTATGACTATTTTAGTTACAAGTGACAACATTCGCCCTGAACTATATGAATAAGAAAGAGGATTATAGTATTGGATCAACTAATCAAACCAAAGAAAGGGCATAAAACTGGCTTCAGAAATGATTGAATCTTGGAATTTAAAAGCTGTTGACTATTTCTCTCTCTCTCTCTAGTTGTCTCTCTATTTCTGTCTCTGTCTCTCTCTCTCTCACATACACACATTCACCCCTTCATTACTTCCTTTATGTGTTGCTATCATTCTTTCAGGTTAGCATCCTTGATAATCTTAAGCCATCTTAATTCAAGTCTTATTAATACATCTAAAATTATTAGCAATTACTTTTAAAAAGCTTTTTATTAAAATGCAGTATAAACATAAAAGGTGTATGATTCATGTATATGGCTTGATGCATTTTTATAAACTTAACAAACCTGAGAAACTAGCACTCAGATAAGAAACAGAACTTCACCAGCAGGCATCTCAGAAGTCCTCTTTATGCCCCAGCCTAGTTATTAGCCAGGGTATCTACTGTTCTGAGTGTTACCCTGCTGATGGTAAACCTTAGTTAAAGGCAAAGTTAGGTCCATAAAATGGACAAAATTGAAGGCAGTATATCTGACAGAATAGGACAATTTTGACGCATCTGAGGTAATGCTTGCTATTTTGATTCATGATGTGGTTAATGCCCTTGCACTTAGTGCATATGAGATCCACATGATCAGTCAATTAAAAATACATTGTGAGGAGAATTAAATTATGAAAATCTGTAGTAATTCTGTGGAAGAACTCAAATGGATCATGTTAATGGCCACCAGATAAAGCCTAGTCACTGGCTCATAAGGGATTAGAATACAAAGACTGATATACTGGTCCATTCCTTGGATGTCTCTATTTGGGGACATGAAATAAACAGAGATATTGTCTTTCAAGCTATAAACATTGGTTGGAATCATGACATACTCCTTTATGGAAACTGCTAATGTAGTAACACAGTGTTCAGAATGCTAATAGAGAATTTCTAAAAGATGGCTTTTGGTAAGATTCTTTGAAAGCAAAGAACCACAGGTAGACTACGTAGAAACCTTACTAGTAGCCCCAGGTGTCTTCAACTGGGTTCCGACTAGAATAAATGAATGTTGGGCTTTGACTTTGCTTATACTTTGGGTGCAGCAATGTCTTAGGACAGTGGTCCCCAACATTTTTGGCACCAGGGATTGGTTTCATGGAAGACAATTTTTCCACAGACCAGTGCTGGGTCAGGTGGTTTTGGGATGATTCAAGCACATTACATTTATTGTGCACTTTATTGCTGTTATTATTACATTATAATATATAATGAAATCCTTATACAACTCACCATAGTGTATAATCAGTGGGAATCCTGAGCTTGTTTTGCTGTAATTAGACAGTCCTATCTTGGGGTGATGTGTGACAGTGATGGATTATTAGACATTGGATTCTCATAAGGGCACAATCTAGATCCCTTATACACGCAGTTCACAATAGGGTTCACATTCCTGTGAAAATCTAATTCCACCACTGATCTGACTGGAGGCAGAGCTTAGGCAGTATGTGAGCAATGGGCAGCAGCTGTAAATACAGACAAAGCTTCCCTTGCTCACACACTGCTCACCTACTGCTGTGTGGTCTGGTCCCTAACAGGCCACAAACTCATACTGGTCTGTGGCTTGGGGGATGGGGATCCCTGACCTAGGACACTATTTAAGATGTGGAACAACAGAATGTGAATAAGCTCAGTTTCCTAGGTTATATTTCCTCAAATCAGAGTATACACATCATGTTGCCTATGATCAAAACCGAGCTAAGAGACTCAGCATCATATGGACTTATCAAATTCTGCATCACCAATATAGCAACAGTTTGATCAAGAACTGAAGTGAGTCATTCTGCCCTTTTTCAACATTCAAGATGTCTAAGCAAGGATGTGGTGGGTCCTCCAGTGTGAAATGCTGGAATTCCCTGGGTTTTCCAATAAGAGCCATGATCAATTGTGTTGACAACACAGGAACCAAAAATCTCTGTATCATGTCTGTGAAGGGAATCAAAGGGCAACTGAACAGACTTTCCACTGCTGGGGTGGGTGACATGGTGATCACAGTCAATAAAGGCAAATAACCAGAGCTCAGAAAGGAGGCATACCCAGCAGTGGTAGTCCAACAAAAAAAGTCATACCAAAGAAAGAATGGTATGTTTCTTTATTTTGCAGATTATACAGGGGTCATAGAAAATAATGAAGGCAAGATGGAAAGGTCCTGCCATCATAAGATCGGTTGGAAAAGAGTGTGCTGGCCCAGGATTGTATTAGATGCTGACAGCATTGCATGATTCTCCTGTGTATTTGTGTTAAAAAAGTAAAAGCCAAGTAGCTAATGAAAAATATTTGATTTTCCCACTCCCCGTAAAACTAACTGGAATGGGCAATTAAACTATCTGTTGATAAAAACTGGTGATGATGAGGACATGAAGGACTAGCTGGCTGGATTGGGTGAATTTAAAGCTGAAAAACCATTGGGAAGGATTCTGATAAATGGTTATAGGGATAAAGAGAAGATTGATGATGCACTTGCACAACTTTATCTTTCTAACAAAAAATTTATTTTATCTTGCCAGATCAAGGTGTATCAGGTTTGGGCTATAATAGCATATCCGGCATAGGGAGGCATCACCACTCAGGGTACTATTTCAATCCCGGTGAATTTGACTTGCATCCTGGTAAGGAACAATGGACTTGATAGTGAATCCATCTCATGTATAAAGTAGGACTGGCTGTAAGTGCCTCTCCATTGCCTACAAATGGGGTGGTCCCATCACTTTTATATTTATAGTTCTTCTTCCTGGGGAAGGCCTGGCAGGGCTATTCCAGCTGTTTGCCTTACGTAGGTAAGCAGTAGAGACACACCCAAGGAGTAAAATCTGGTAATAAATAGGTAACAAATGGAAAGCAAATGGGGGATTGTGGCAGATGAGAAGGGTGTGCATAAAATGTGTAATGATGCTGGGAATAAACACATCATTTTTTTCCTAAGAGAGTATCTCAGAACAAGAGAAAAATCACTCTCAGCTGTTTCTCTATTCTGTAGTCCCAAGTAATTGCCAGCTCAGAAAGAAGATCCTAACATTTTCTCCCACTGGAAAGGAGAATGGCACTGAGGTCAAGCTACAAGATTGGGCCAAGAACTCTGTTTAGGTTATTTACTGAAAAGACATCAATTATCCTCAATGACCTACCTTTATATTAACTGGTTGAAATTTTCCTTTGAATCTGATTTTGTTGGTTACATTTATCGTATTGGTTCTGTTGTAGCCTGGAGAAAAATCTTACCCTTGAGCTGAGCTGGATGTATTGTGACTCTCAACTGGGTATGGCTATGAAGAAAAATGTGCCACCACTGCATTTCTAATAGGCTGGAATCCCCTTTGCTCTTTTGAATAAATCACATGTGAATGTGGAAGAAATATTAAACAAATAGAACATTTAGGACATTGGAGTGGGGTCCAAGAGAGTAAATTATTGCTTGATATGATGATCAAATATCACTGATGGATTTGCCTTTGAAACTTTGACAAGAATAAGTATGGGCAGTCTTATGCATATTAAACTGAACTGCGTCTAGGAGTCATGTTCAACTGATAATCTCCTGGAGGATCAGTATTTTGGGTGCCAAATATATACCTGAACAGCACTCACAGCATAAAGAGTTAATAGCAACTATACTTAAGGTATTAACTTAAACCAGCTCCAACATACTAAGAGGGATTTGGGATCCTTGGGAACTAAATTTGATGTGGTAATCAAGTGTAGATGGCTTTTCTGGAGGTTCATTTTTATGAGAAGGAATTTTAACTCATGGTCACTAGAAGGAATTCTTTCTTAGGAAGGTTGCCTGTGCTAGGTAGGTCAGTTAGACAATAAAACTATTTGAAATTTAAAAAGAAAGAAAAGAAGGAAGGAAGAAATAGGGGAAGAAAAGAAGAAAGGAAGGAAAAGAGGAAAGAAGGAATTAAAGAAGGTAGGAAGGAAAGGAGGGAGGGAGGGAGAGAGAGAAACAGCGGGGCTGGGTAAACTAGAGACTTAGGCTGTGGAAACACAAGTGCCGACCTACTATGGCAAGCTATTACTGGGAATGCAGTCTTTACTGCTAATTTCTTATAACCAGAGTACCCAACTTTAAATGAAAGCCATATTCTTTATGGTGAAATTGGTTGAGATTGGACAGCTTAAGGATCAACACCATTTACTCTTTATGGGAAACAGATGCTACTTAAAAGTCTTTATCAGTAAAACCTTATTCTGTAAAGGCTGGCATATGTTTTTCTCTCAGACCAGATGGTACCTAGAATTTACTGAGCAGTGGCCTCTGGTAACTATCCCAGTTACAGGAAAGTAAATAGCATGCAGAAAATGGAATATTTACTGGGATGGGCAGTAAAATGACACAGTAGTATTATGGATGTGTAGCATGTTCAGCATTATTTAAATTTCCTACCATAACTGTCTGGTGCAATAAAGGATATATAGACTCATTTACAGATGTAAATGAAAATAAAACTTTCATAGATAGTGAACTTTCACAATGCAATGATCTCCCATTTGATTAATTACCTGTGGAAGCTAACTGTCCAGAGGAAGAAGCAAATTTAATTTTGGAAAAGTATACATGCAGTTGAATGCCTCTATCAACAACTATAAAATATGCAATTGTGAATAAAAACATAAAATAGTCCATCTATTAAGAGAAATAAAAACATTGTACGTTGTTTGTTCTTGGTAAACATATTTTGCTGAAGGAATTCCAACTCTATATTTGATGATGCAGATATTGGTGACCTTCTGTTTTAATGTTTTAGTACTTCTGTTTTTGTCTATTAAGCATTGTTGAAGTTGCTTTAATAAGAATTATAAGAAAATGTCTTAGGAATAGGCAGCAATGATACATTGACAAGTTTTCAGAAAGGAAGGTTTAACAGCTAGTTTTAGGATTACCTGGGGGAATTGACTGTTGGTCAATTTTCTTTGTAACGAATACAGAATTCAAGTTAAAAGAGAATCTGTTCAAAAATTCTGGAGCAGACCAAGTACATGTTATTGAATAATGAGGAAACAGTATTGATGAAGTGTAGCTTCCTCAGAGAGTAGGAAGGGGAGGGAGGGCCTGCATGAGTAGCTGTGTGTAAAAGACAAAGACCTTTCAGGGATAATGGCTTCCTTAAGCTGAGGTTATCCTCAGATATGTAGCCTCCTCTCTCATGTGAAATGACCAAAAAAAAAAAACAAAACAAAACAAAAAACAAACAAACAAACAAACAAACAAACAAACAAAAAAAGACACCCCCCCCCAAAAAAGCCAGCAGTCAATAAACTAATTCTCTTTGACTAGATTTGGTCCCATAATATAATCCTCTTCCAAGCCTAAGTACAACCAACTCAGAATCCTCTTATGAGCTCAATTAATCACTGTTATAAAACACCAGAAATAACTGGAGTATTGCCAAAAATCTTATAGTCTGGTGTTATTTTATTATTGTAACGTTAGTGAGTAGGTTTAATACTTTCTGTATGGGTCAACTTAATTGTTGACACTAGAGTAGGTTTAAAGTGTTAGACCTACTCAGTAACATTGACCCATTATTCTAATGTCGGTGAGTAGGTCTAATGCCGTATGGGTCAACAGCTACTGATTGTTGACATTGCTAATAAGGTATAATCTAATGCTATTGGGTCAACATTACTGATTATTAATATTATTGTGAGACGTGCTCACAATAATGAGTAGGTCTACTTATTATTATGAGTAGTTGACCTACTCACAATAATGCTAGTGAGTAAGTCTAATACTCTATGGGTCTACTTAATTGTTGACTTTAGACTTTATGTGAGTAGAATCACACAGAATGTACTCTTTTTTTGTTTTTTGCTCTGTAGTTTTTTTAAAATGTCCTTTTCTGATATTAGTATTAGGGTGATACTGGCTTCATAGAATGAGTTAGAGAGGATTTGATCTTTCTCAATCTTACGAAACAGTTTCAGTAGGATTTGCAGTAACTCTTTTTTGAAGATCTGGTAGAGTATGGCTGTTAATCCGTGTGGCTTTGGGCTCGGTTTTGTTGGCATTTTTTTAAATGACTGATTCAATCTGACTGCTTGTTATTGGTTTCTTCAGGATTTCTATTTTTTCCTTGTTCAAGCTAGAAGAGTTGTATGTTTCCAAGAATTTATCTATTTCCTCTAGATTTTCTCATTTGAGTTCATAGAGGTGCTCATAGTAGTCTCAAATGATCTTTCGTATTTCTGTGGCATTGTTTGTAATGTCTCCATTTTCTTTTCTAGTTAAGTTCTTTTGAATTTTCTCTCTTCTTTTTTGGTTAATCTAGTTAATATTTTATCAATTTTATCTTTTCAAAAAACCAAGTTTCAGTTTCATTGGTGTTTTGTAATTTTTTGGTTTCAATTTCATTTAGCTCTGCTCTGATTTTTGTTATTTCTTTTATACTGCTAGTTTTGGGTTTGATTTGTTCTTGTTTCTGTAGTTCCTTGGGGTGTGACATTAAGTTGTCAGTTTGTGATCTTTCAGACTTTTTGATGCAGGCTTTTCGCACTCTAAACTTTCCTCTTAGCTGCTTTTGCAGTATCCCAGAGGTTTTGATAACTTCTGTCACAATGTTTACGTATTTTAAATAATTTTTAAATTTGCATCTCGATTTCGTTTTTAATCCTAACATCACACAAGAGCAGATTGTCTAATTACCATGTATTTGCATAGTTTTGAGTTTCCTTTTGGAATTGATTTCTACTTTTATTCCACGGTGGTCTGAGAAGATACTTGATATAATTTTTTTTTTTTTTTTTTTTGAAACGGAGTCTCGCTCTGTCGCCCAGGCTGGAGTGCAGTGGCTGGAGCCGGATCTCAGCTCACTGCAAGCTCCGCCTCCCGGGTTTAAGCCATTCTCCTGCCTCAGCCTCCCGAGTATTTGGGACTACAGGTGCCCGCCACACCGCCCGGCTAGCTTTTTTTTTTTTTTTTTTGGATTTTTTAGTAGAGACGGGGTTTCATCGTGTTAGCCAGGATGATCTCTATCTCCTGACCTCGTGATCTGCCCGTCTCGGCCTCCCAAAGTGCTGGGATTACAGGCTTAAGCCACCACGCCCGGCCACTTGATATAATTTTGATTTTTAAAAATTTATTAAGACTTGTTTTGTGGCTTATTGTATGACCCATTTTGGGTAATGTTTCTTGTGCTGACAAGAAGAATGCATATTCTGCATTGCTTGAGTAGAATATTCAGCAAATATCTCTTAGGTTCATTTGTTCTAGAGTGCAGTTTAAATCCCGTGTTTCTTCATTGACTTTCTTCCTTGATGATCTTTCTAGTACTGACAATGGAGTATTGAAGTCTTCCTCTATTATTGTGCTGCTATCTTTTTTCTTAGGTCTATCAGTAACTGTTTTATAAATCTAGGAGCTCCAGTGTTAGGGGGATATATATTTAAGGTTATAATATCTTCTTTTCAGACTGATCCTTTTATCATTATGTAATGATATTCTTTGTCTTTTTTTTAACTTTTGTTGCTTTGAAGTTGTTTTAGCTGACCTAAGAACAGCTATTCTTGCTCACTTTCGGTTTTCATTTGTGTAAAATATCTACCTCCACCCCTTTACCTTGAGTCTATAAGAATCCTTACATGTTAGTTGAGTCTCTTGAAGACAGCAGATATTTGGCTTGTAATTTTTAAAATCAATTTTTTCAATCTATATCCTTTAAGTGGAGCATATAGAACATTCACATTCAACATTACTACTGAGATATGAGGTACTGTTCCAGTCATCATATTTATTGTTAACCAGATACTTTCCCCCACCTCTTGAGGTTGTGACTATAATGATTTTTTTGTAACCTAATTTGGCTCTGAGTGCTTTCAACAGTGATAACTCTATAAGGGTTCCCTAGTTTTAGACAGTCTTTCTATGATGGCGTACCTAAATGATGGTTGTAGTAGCAATGTGCTTGTATGTGAGCAGATTCACTGTCTCCTGTGGGGTTGAAATGGCAGAGGTCTCTTGATGTTTTTCCTGTTTCCTGGTGGTGTGCTCTTATTTATTTATTTTCCTCAGTATTTTATTTACTGGATTGACCAGTTCAGGCTTCAGGTCAGTAGGGGAGGTATCCGCGAGTGAAAACCAGCCTTGGATAAACCAAGCGGATAAATGCAATACCCAATGGTGGACAGGGGTCCCATTCTTGAGAGAGGTGTCTGGGGTAGCTCTCAGTGAAACACACTGAGGTCTTTCCATGGGGGAAGCGAGGGAACTACCTCAGCCACCCTGCCAAGGCAGTAGGAAAATGATCTGCCTCCTATTCATACTCCTGACCCAGTGTTCCAGTTATTCAGATCAGACAGGCATCTCTTTTCATCTGCAGGAATGCTGATGTTCCACATAGAGAGAGATTTATTCTACTGCTTGTGCAAGCCTGAACCTGGAGGGCACTCCACCTGTGGGGGTGCAGTCATCCTGAAGTGTTCCAGAAAGGCTGTCTACAGGTGTGCCCATGCCAAGCTCCTGTGGGAGAAGCTCCAGCTGTGTCTTCAGGGGTAGGTGAGGGGGAAGAGTCTCCTTCTCCAAGGCCCTTCATGAGCACAGGGCTGCCTGACTGTTGGGGTAAAGCTGAGCCCATCACTGCACCTGTGCCTCTGCTGAAAGAAACTTCCCACAAGTGCAAAGTTCTGGGACTCAAATCCTGCTGTCTGGATTCTTTGGTCTCACAGGATGTTATCTTAACGTGGTACATTCTCCCTTTCCCTAGGAGCAGGAGTCCCTGCTGGTCAGACTACTGTGAATGCTGCTGCTCCTCTGGGTCTAGTTACCCTGTGAGGCTGCTGCACTCCAGGCTGATGTTGCGGAATGTCTGCAAGGGATGTAGTTATGTGAACTGTCCTCAAGTCTCCCAGTGGCAGCTACTAGCTCCAGCTCTGATGGGGGTGGCAAGGGATTGCCATAGACTTGGTGAGATTCCTTGTTAATAGCCTTAGTGGGTCGGCTTTCTCAAGTGACAGCTGTAATAGTAATGAACTGGTGATATAGACAGACTCAGGACCTCCTGATTAGCCAAGGCGATACAGGCACTCCTGATAGCTGGGTTCACTCACAAGTTTTCTCTTTCCTGGGCACTGTGCTATTCTACCTGCAAATGTCATACGGGACTGGGTCAGTTGGCTTCCAGCCAGGAGGTGGCACTTGCAAAAGAGCTGCGTTGGTAGCAGTGGTATCCATGCTTGCCTTATGTTACCCAAGGGATGTACTCTGGTGTCTCAGGCAATGGGTGGGGTCTTAGAGCTCCCAAAAGTTTCTGTCTTTTGTGCAAAGCTACCAGAGCAGGTTGGAGGGGCAAGCCGGGTTGGGGCTGAGTCAGGAAAGTCCTATGCTCTGGCTTTTCACGTGCAAGCAGTGGCCCCAGTAGGGATCATTAGGCAGTTTTCTGGTTAGTGGGGTAATGTTCTAGGGAGGAGTGCAGCTGCCCCTGCTGCACAGAAGAATACACATGGGGAGTTGGAAGTAGCAGGCAACAGTAAGCCCCATGTAGCAAGGCAAGTCTTCCACCTGCAGTGTTTCACTAGCAGTAGCTAGCTAGGTTCCAGGAAGTCTGCACTCAGAACTCAAAGCTGCCTCAGGCCACAAGCTTTCCCCAGGTGTTAGCGGCAGAAGGTACCCAAGTCACAGCACCAAAATATGTTAGAGGCAGAAATTATTTGAGTTACCAGTGGCGAATCTGTATAGATCTGCAGCAACCTCAATTCTTGCCCCCTTAGAAGAAAGAGTTCAACTAAGTGGCATAAGGCAGAATGAGACCGAGGCAAGTTTCAGAGCAGGAGTGGAGTTTATTAAAAAGCTTTAGAGCAGGAAAGCAAGGAAAGTACACTTGGAAGAGACCCAAGTGGGCATCTTGGAGGTCAAGTGCCCTGTTTAAACTTGAACCTAGGATTTTATATGCTGCCCTACTTTCAGTGTCTTGTGCCCCTTCCTCTTCATTCTTCCCTTAGGGTGAATGTGCTTGGGAGGTGAGCATATGTAGTGTGTTTACTGGAGTTATATGCATGTTCACCTGAGGCTTTCTTCCCTTTTTTGGTGGGATGCTCCTGGAAAGTCATTTTCCGCCATTTTGCCTCTTAATGAGCATGCCCCAGCCCACTTGCCCAGTTCCTGAGATCTTATAGGAAGCTGCTGATGATCAATTTTAGGTGTTTTTATCTACTAAAAAACTGCCTCTCCATGGCACTTGCTGCAATCAATTATCATTTAAGAGAGGCAGTGTGACAACTGCTGGACCATCACTTGATGGTCTCCTGACATTCATGGTAAGTTGAGGGAGTCCTCTCTTTTCCTGCTCGTGTCTGACTACCCACCTACTGTAACACAGAGAGATAGAAACCATAGCTTTCAGGCCGTGCCTTTTCAGTCAGCCTGTGAAGCAGGGACAACCAGCTCCTGTGCCTGTAGCTACAGCACACCTCCCGCTCACCCCTTGGTTCTAGCCAAGGGGATTGATCTCCACTTGAGATTATATTGCAAATCTCAGTTGGGAGCTTCTTTCAACCTGACTGCCACCTGAGTTAGCTGGCCGACTTCCACAAGGTCCCCTGTGAGGTACAATCAGAAATAGCCTCTCTCTGTCCCCTCTGGAGACTGGGTGTGCACGCAAAGCACGTCTTGATGCTACTCCTTCTCATATACTTCCCACTGCTCACTAAATCAGCTCCAGACCTGGGTAGGGTTAAGGCCTTCCCCCGTCACCTTGATTGCCAGGTTTCGCAGTCGGACTTTACTTCCCAGAGGCAGTCTCTCCCCTTAGCACACTCTGTGACTTCTCACACTCTGGAAACTCCACCTGGCTCAGGTGTAGGCTGCAGCCTGCCACTTCTTTCAAAGGGTCTTTGATTTGTTTCAGTTTTCCTGTTAAGTATCTGTGTTGCTTTTTGGAAGAAAGTTCACGGTATGAATTTCTACACACAATTTTGTTTTTCCAAGTGGAAGAGGCATGTTAACAATGCCTCAAATCTGCCATGTTGGAAAGAAAAAGGACAAAAAACAAAACCAAATTTTTTTTTAATCTGACTTATTTTATGTAGCCTGAATATTTGAAATTCATCTATGTTGTTGCATCGATCAATAGTTCATTTCTTTTTATTGCTGAGTATTATTCCATGGTATGTATTTACTATAATTTCTTTATCAATTTGCCTCTTAACTGACATTTGCATTGTTTCCAATAAAGTTGATGATATGCAGACCTGATGAGCTAGCTCTTTGACTCTTAGTCATACACCTTAGGGAAACTTTTTGCATGCTTATCTATCTATCTATCTATCTATCTATCTATCTATCTATCTATCTATCTATCTATCATCTTTCCATTTATCTATTCTATCTATCTATCTATCTATCTATCTATCTATCTATCTATCTATCTTTGTGTGTGTGTATATATATAAATCTTTGCAGTAACCTTGTTCATAATAGTCCCAAACTGGAAACAACTCACATGCTATCAACAGTAGAATATATAATCATGTTCTGTTCCATTGGTCTATATCCGTTTTGGTACCAGTACCATGCTGCTTTGGTTACTGTAGCCTTGTAGTATAGTTTGAAGTCAGGTAGCATGATGTTTCCAGCTTTGTTCTTTTGGCTTAGGATTGTCTTGGCAATGCGGGCTCTTTTTTGGTTCCATATGAACTTTAAAGTCGTTTTTTCCAATTCTTTGAAGAAAGTCATTGGTAGCTTGATAGGGATGGCATTGAATCTATAAATCTATCAATTGGGGAGTATGGCCATTTTCACAATATTGATTGTTCCTATCCATGAGCATGGTACATTCTTTCATTTGTTTGTGTCCTCTTTTATTTCATTGAGCAGTGGTTTGTAGTTCTCCTTGAAGATGTCCTTCACATCCCTTGTAAGTTGGATTCCTAGGTATTTTATTCTCTTTGAAGCAATTGTGAATGGGAGTTCACTCATGATTTGGCTCTCTGTTTGTCTGTTATTGGTGTATAGGAATGCTTGTGATTTTTGCATATTGATTTTGTATTCTGAGACTTTGCTGAAGTTGCTTATCAGGTTAAGGAGATTTTGGGCTGAGATGATGGGGTTTTCTAAACATACAATCATGTCATCTGCAAACAGAGACAATTTGACTTCCTCTTTTCCTAATTGAATACCTTTTATTTATTTCTCCTGCCTGATTGCCCTGGCCAGAACTTCCAACACTATGTTGAATAGGAGTGGTGAGAGAGGGCATCCCTGTCTTTGCCAGTTTTCAAAGGGAATGCTTCTGTTTTTTGCCCATTCAGTATGATATTTACTGTGGGTTTGTCATAAATAGCTCTTATTATTTTGAGATATGTCCCATCAATACCTAATTTATTGAGAGTTTTTAGCATGAAGGGCTGTTGAACTTTGTCAAAGGCCTTTTCTGCATCTATTGAGATAATTATGTAGTTTTTGTCTTTGGTTCTGTTTATATGCTGGATTATATTTATTGATTTGTGTATGTTGAACCAGCCTTGCATCCCAGGGATGAAGCCCACTTCATCGTGGTGGATAAGCTTTTTGACATGTTGCTGGATTCGGTTTGCCAGTATTTTATTGAGGATTTTTGCATCGATGTTCATCAGGGATATTGGTCTAAAATTCTCTTTTTTTGTTGTGTCTCTGCCAGGCTTTGGTATCAGGATGATGCTGGTTTCATAAAATGAGTTAGGGAGGATTTCCTCTTTTTCTATTGATTGGAATAGTTTCAGAAGGGATGGTACCAGCTCCTTCTTGTACCTTTGGTAGAATTCGGCTGTGAATCCATTGGGTCCTGGACTTTTTTTGGTTGGTAGGCTATGAATTACTACCTCAATTTCAGAGCCTGTTATTGGTCTATTCAGGGATTCAACTTCTTCCTGGTTTAGTCTTGGGAGGGTGTATGTGTCCAGGAATTTATCCATTTATTCTAGATTTTCTAGTTTATTTGCATAGAGGTGTTTACAGTATTCTGTGATGGTAGTTTGTATTTCTATGGGATTGGTGGTGATATCCCCTTTATCATTTTTTATTGCATCTATTTGATTCTTCTCTCTTTTCTTCTTTATTAGTTTTGCTAACAATCTATCAATTTTGTTGATCTTTTCAAAAAACCAGTTCCTGGATTCATTGATTTTTTGAAGAGATTTTTGTGTCTCTATCTCAGAAATTATACCACGCATCTACAACCATCTGATCTTTGACAAACCTGACAAAAAAAAAAAAAAAGAAATGGGGAAAGGATTCCCCATTTAATAAATGGTGCTGGGAAAACTTGCTAGCCATATGTAGAAAGTTGAAACTGGATCCTTTCCTTACATCTCATACAAAAATTAATTCAAGATGGATTAAAGACTGAAA
This sequence comes from Theropithecus gelada, assembly GCF_003255815.1. Lineage (NCBI taxonomy): Eukaryota > Metazoa > Chordata > Mammalia > Primates > Cercopithecidae > Theropithecus > Theropithecus gelada. The sequence goes on from NC_037668.1 coordinate 106,650,076, forward strand.
TGCTAGACCTAAAACCATAAAAACCCTAGAAGAAAACCTAGGCAATACCATTTAGGGCACAGGCATGGGCAAGGACTTCATGTCTAAAATACCAAAAGCAATGACAACAAAAGCCAAATTTGACAAATGGAATCTAATTAAACATAAGAGCAACTGCACAGCAAAAGAAACTACCATCAGAGTGAACAGGCAACCTACAGAATGGGAGACAATTTTTGCAATCTTCTCATGTGACAAAGGGCTATTATCCAGAATCTACAAAGAACTCAAACAAGTTTACGAGAAAAAAACAAACAACCCCATCAAAAAGTGGGCAAAAGATATGAACAGACACTTCTCAAAAGAAGATATTTATGCAGCCAACAGACACATGAAAAAATGCTCATTATCACTGGCCATCAGAGAAATACAAATCAAAACCACAATGAGATGCCATCTCACACCAGTTAGAATGGCAATCATTAAAAAGTCAGGAAACAATAGGCGCTGGAGAAGATGTGGAGAAATAGGAACACTTTTACACTGTTGGTGGAACTGTAAACTAGTTCAACCATTGTGGAAGACAGTGTGGCGATTCCTCAAGAATCTAAAGCTAGAAATACCATTTGACCCAGCCATCCTATTGCTGGGTATATACCCAAAGGATTATAAATCATGCTGCTATAAAGACACATGCAGATGTATCTTCACTGTGGCACTATTCACAATAGCAAAGACTTGGAACCAACCCAAATGTCCATCAATGGTAGACTGGATTAAGAAAATGTGGCACATATACACCATGGAATACTATGCAGCCATAAAAAAGGATGAGTTCATGCCCTTTGTAGGGACATGTATGAAGCTGGAAACCATCATTGTCCACAAACTATCACAAGGACACAAAACCAAACACTGCATGTTCTCACTTATAAGTGGGAATTGAACAATGAGAACACTTGGACACAGGAAGAGGAACATCACACACCGGGGCCTGTTGTGGGGTGGGGAGAGGGGTGAGGGATAGCATTAGGAGAGATACCTAATGTAAATGACGAGTTAATGGGTGCAGTATACCAACAAGGCATGTGGATACATATGTAACAAACCTGCACATTGTGCACATGTACCCTAGAACTTAAAGAATAATAATAAAAAACTATATATATATAATCATGGTATATTACATAGAGCATTTCATTTCATGTAGCAGCAAAAACTAAAAAACTATATACTGCAATGTACATGAATCTTACAAACAAAACATTGACTCAAAGGAGAAAGACATGAATGATTAAATACATTATGAATACATGTATGAAATACAAGACTATAGGATGATGGTAGCGTGGCTCAGTTCAAGTCTCAAGACCTCAGAACCAGGGAAGCTGATGGTGTTACTTTCAGTCCAAGGACAAAGACCTGTGAGATTTATAGAAATCTCACAAAAGTTTTAAATAAAAGAAAGAGAAGAATGATTATAAAAATGAAGATGGTGATTACCTTTCAAAGGGAAGGAGTTGTGAACAGTGAGGCACTCACCAGGTACTTCTTTAGGGGTTAAAAAATGTTTGTTTTGAACAGAGTAGTGGTGAAATTGGGCATTTGTTTTACAGTTATTTTTAAAAAGAGTGTATGTGTGTGTGTATGTGTGTGTTTGTATGTGTATATTATATATATGTACTTTTCTGCATGTATTGTATATTTTATAATTAAAACAGAAAAAAATGAGAAGTTATATCTACACAAAATTTGAAATTAGGTGAAACTAGGTCTGAATTCCTACCCTGCCTGATAATTTGTGACCTTCTGAAAGTCTCTAGTTTCCCCATCTGTAGATGAGGATGACAACAGTACTGAATTCAAAGGCATATTGTAAGAATGAAATTAGATAATACATATAAACTAGATTACTGGTGCCCTCACTTACAGAAACAAACTCAGGTGCCAATGGACATTGCCAGTCCTGTACAACAACAAACTGATAACTTACTATGTCTGTCTTGAGTAAATTTAATTTTATTGTAATTGAAAATAAAGATAAGACTTGGTAGCTCATAAGAAAATGAAAGACTGAGAGTTGAATTACAAATTGGTATCAGGGTTTTCCTTTTCTTATTTGAGTATTTAGTTTTCCTCTGTCTTCAAGAGGATATATCTAAAATAAATTCAAAATTTAAAGAAGAAACTTATTAAATGACTTGGTTACGTCTGCCCCCTAGTGGTCAATGCTCTACAAACTAGAGAGATGCTGAAGATGGAATTCTGGTTTGAATAAAAACGACTAAGGCTAATTCTTAACAAATAACTATCACAAGTAAAACTGTTTAAATTTGTAATGTGATTAAAATATGCAATATTTAAATGCAAAATATTTTCATCCTGGTGTTGAATATGCAATAGTATTCAGAGATACTGTGTTCTGTATTACATTTTGATATTTCTGGCATTAAATCAAACTGATTATTCACGCACATTTGCACTTTAGGCTGACGTTAATGCATCTTATTTTAGCATATTTGTGAACCTGTATAATAGACATTTAAGTATACAATACTCAGAGGTTATAGTGATCAACAAATATGTAAAATAAGTACTTTTGCCATTTACTTTTTCTAACTATGATTCCTTATTACATAACTTTTGGATAATAAAGGTTTGAAGTGACTTATACATGCATGTGATTTGTACAGACATTTTTGTTCAGAACAAATATACTTCAAGTGCCACTTTCCCTCAGTTTTAATTTACACTGGATTTAGGATTTTTCTATAAGAACCAAGAGTTTGCAAGTTGGTCACTACAGCAGATTGCTATGGAAACATGACAATATGCCAGTGCTTTATCCACAGAGATGTACAATGGATTCCTTTAAGTTATATGGTAGTAACTCCAGACTTCTTAGGATCGTATATCAGTCAGGGTTCTCCAGAGACAAAGAACGAATAGGATATCTATGTCCTTGAGAGGGAATGTTTTAGGGGAACTGGCTCACATGATTATGGAGGCTGAGAGGCCACATGACAGGCCATCTGCAACCTGGAGACTATAGGATGATGGTAGCGTGGCTCAGTTCAAGTCTCAAGACCTCAGAACCAGGGAAGCTGATGGTGTTACTTTCAGTCCAAGGCCAAAGACCTGAAAACCTGTGTCAGGGTAGTGGGAGTACTTGGCGTTTGTGCAAATCCCAGAGTCCAAAGGGTCAAGAGCCTGGAGTTCTGATGTTCAAGGACAGGAGATGGAAGGTGAGTCAGCTCCAAGAGAGAAAGATAATTTGCCTTTTTCTCTGCCTTTTGTTCTATCTGGGCTCCCAGCCAATGAAAGGGTGCCCACTCACATTAAGGGTGGATCTTCCTCACTCAGTCAACCAATTCACACGCCCATATCCTGCTGAAACACTCTCATAGATACACCTATAAATAATGCTATACCTGCTATGCAGGTATCTCGTAATCCAGTCAAAGTGAAATCTAAAATTAACCATCACAGATGGCTTCTTAAACTGGAATTGATTTCTCTGTCATCTGTACTCTGCTGATTCTTTGTCGATACTGGTTTTAGGTTCAAGCATTATCATGTTTTGTGTTAATTACTTAGCTTTTTGGAATTACGCATTATGACTCTACATGTTAGTTATTTCACAACATGTCTCTGTACTTGGCTACACTGCTTTTTGTGGTCATGGGTTCAATTAGCATAATTTCTGCACATAATACATGTTCAATACCATTTTGGAAGAGTAAATGAAGTGATTAGAAAGCATAAAGGCTTATAGGATGTGAACCTGATTTGTTAAAAGTCAATTGAGAACAACAACAAAGCAACTATTTTTAAATGTAAAGGACTAAAGTAGGAAAAGGCAAAGAGAGATGGAGCTGAGGCCATTACCCTTTTTGTTAGCCAATCTTAATGAACATTTGTGTTCATCAGACTTGAGGCAGAAAATCAAAGCAACTCCGGGTCTTGTAACAAAAGTCATTTAAGGAAGAAAGTTGGCTACAAAAGTGTTGAGGACGATGAGAAGGTAAATCAACGTAGAGAATCAAGGCAAGGTTAGCTAAAACTGGAAGCCGATCACCCTGAGGGCAGGAGGCACAGTGTAAGGAGGTGCTGTTACCAGAACCAAGAAGCTGAAGCTCTTTGGAGGAAACCATAGTGAGAGCTTCCTGGCGGAAAACGAAACTGCTGGGGGCGATGGGGGAGGGCTGCCAGATGGAAACTGTAGCCACGGAGGCATAGTTGTTTCTAGAAGTCAAGGCCAAGGGAGTGAGAGAGGAGCAGACATACCCTAGGATGTCTGCACTCTAGCCCTGCAATATCTAGCCAGTATTTCCCATTGTCCAGACCAAGGCATAAACCAGTGAAGTGGGGAGTCTGGAAAACACAGTCTGCAGGGATGGGCATTCCTGTGAAATAGATCAGAATTGGATGCAAGCCTGAGGAACAGATCTGGAGGCAAAACTATTACTCCCCATTCCATAACCCCTTGTTTTCCCCACTCCTTACATTCCAACCTCTCTGGTCTTTGTTCCATTCCTAAACACAGGATTAATGTTCATGCTGCTAGGTGCAGTGGCTCATGCCTGTAATCCCAACACTTTGGGAGGTCAAGGTGGATGAATCACTTGAGCTTAGGAGTTTGAGACCAGTCTGGGCAACATAGAGAGACACTAGTGTCCAAATAATAAATAAATAAATACATTTATTTAAAAAATATGTCCATTCCTCTGAACCTTTCCCTGTACTACTCCTGTATTCTGGAATGCAATCTATATTCTTTCCTATTAGAATTCAACAAACCGTTCAGAACCCAATTGGAATGCCACCTCATGATATAACTTTTCTCATACTACTAACATATTCCATTGGCATTCCCTGTACTTAGTACTTTGATGATAATTATTGCTCTTCTAGCAATAATTTCTGCTTTACAATATGGTGATTTATGTATATGTCTTTCTTTGCTAATATTAGAGGACATATTTAGCTACTGTTTTGACTGAAAATCCCCAAAGATTCAACACTTTCATTAGTATCAAAATGTCTGAAGTTCTTGTATTGTTATAACAAAAAGTGGGATTCTGAAAAAAATAAATAAATAAAGATCACCAAAACCACAGGAGTTGGAAAATGATTTTCCTCAATGATTCTCGAATTAAAATAAAATAATATTTTTTTTTGGTTTTTAATATAAAGTCATCCCATCAAATTATGATATTTTAAAATATTTGAGGTATACAGTATAATTTTCTTTATTTCAGTAGTTTATTACTTATAATAAACTTAAGTCTCTTAAGTTTCTTTCCAAGAGTTTTAAATCACTCAGCCTGAGTTTTTAGAAATCTTGCCTTTTTATTTTCAATTTGAAAATAAAATATGAGCTATCTATTAAGATTCCGTTAAAAACAATGGGAGCTAAAAAATTGTGGGGGGAAGTATGTCTAACTGTATAAGGAAAAATAAAAGCCATGTTTTCCCACCTGAGAAATTTTACTCATAGAAAAGACACACTACCCATGTGGAAATTAAGTATTCAAGCATCTATAATTAATAGGCTGGATAATTAGGATGCTGGATATTTTCAATTAATCTAGGTATTATAGATATTCCCCCAGGCCTTACTAGCTTGAGTAGATAAAGAAGCAAAGAATATATGTTGAAATAATAACGCTAACACACACACACAAATACAAACACACACACACATGCACACACATATGCATTCTCGTCTTTGTCAGAACTTACGTACAACACAGTCAACTTTTCCTTTAAAACTATGAGTTCCAGATAAATTCTCTGGGTGCCTCAGAATTTGAATTGTTGAAACTGTTGACCATTGGGTTCCTGCTTGCATATGTAGAGAAAGCTGCTCCCTAACTCCGAGAAAGCTGCTCCCTAACTCCAGTACCCAACAAGTGACTCCTCCTCTCTCACCAATCCTGATAATACTGAGGGTGGCAGTTGCCAGATTCAGTCCCAAAGTGTCATACCTCAAACAGTCCTATTCTCAGGAAAGCCCCTCTTTAGTTATCATCCCTGATGATACTCTGTTCCCCTGACAGCACTGCATCCTGAAGAGTCATCACAGAGAGCAGGTGTGCCCCTCTGCGTAAGGCTATGAGCCACTTCCATAAGACATTACCTGATGTGCTCTGCCCCCACTCACAGTCCAGGGACTATGGCATATATTTTATCTTCTTGGGCACCATGGAGGACTTCTTTCAGATCAGAGATGGTAGGAAAAAGACTTTCTCCCTTAGGCATGGAGAAGTTGAAGCTGCAATAGATGTCAAGATTTTGCCTTCACTGTTTTTGGAGAATCCATCATCACTGGTGCAAGTCAAAGTTGTTTACAAAAATAAGTGCATTGATTTTTTTTTGGAAAATTGTTTTCTTCTAAATACAGAGATGATTTTGTCTCATCTTCAAGACCAGACTACAGAGGATCAGAAAGGTGTAGCCAGTGCAGTTTTCTTTAATAAGAATGGAGGCTGTATATGTGCCACATTTTCTGAATTCAGTCTATCATTGATGGACATTTGGGTTGGTTCCAAGTCTTTGCTATTGTAAATAGTGCCACAACAAACATATGTGTGCATGTGTCTTTACAGTAGCATGATTTATAATCCTTTGGAATACTATGCAGTCATAAAAAAGGATGAGTTCATGTCCTTTGTAGGGACATGGATGAAGCTGGAAACCGTCATTCTGAGCAAACTATCTCAAGGACAGAAAACCAAACACCGCATGTTCTCACTCACAGGTGGGAATTGAACAATGAGAACACTTGGACACAGGAAGGGGAACATCACACACCGGGGCATGTCATGGGGTGGGGGCAGGGGGGAGGGATGGCATTAGGAGAAAAGCCTAATGTAAATGACAAGCTAATGGGTGCAGCAAACCAGCATGGCACATGTATACATATATAACAAATCTGCACGTTGTGTACATGTACCCTAGAACTTAAGTGTAACTAAAAAAAAAAAAAAAAAAGAATGGAGGCTGATTCATTAGCACAAATGTTAGGGTTGGTTGGTATCTGCAGATGTAGCTTCAAAGTACATATTTCTCAGTATGTCAAATAAAAATGTTCTTAGTACTCTTGGAAGAGATAATTCACCTGTTCCACAACATTCTTTATTGAAAATCCATGTTCCGTGGCCTGTGTAAATACCTTAGGAAGGTCAGTTCTGTAGAAAGCTTGATCCTAATGATCACTGGGATGGTGAGGCTATACCTTTAGAGATGTGTATTGGAGCTTTGAGTGACCAGCTTGGATTAAAACGATACAGTCTGATTTCATCATAGCGATGCCAAGGACATGTACTTCAGCATTCATGTCTCTGTCAGTCATTCCAATATCACAATATCTAGAAACTTGCAATTACTCTGTAGTCTCCCCAAACTTAAGATATTCTTTCAGAGTCTCAGTCTCTGGGTTTTGGAGGCTCACTGATTTACTGTTCTTATTTTGCTTCTTTTCCAGGTATATTTTGTTTTTAAAACATTTAGCTCTCATTTAAGATACATTTTCTATGTACTCCATATGCAACGAAAATATGCTTATCCTGAAAATCATGTAAGTGGTAAGTTACAAGGATGAACAACTATTCATATTCAAGAAAATTTATTCCTTCCATTCTTCATAATTATTATTTATGAGATTCTCCACTGTGCAGGGCATTGTTCCAAATTCCAGAGTCTGAAGAGGGTAGCATTAAAATGTGACTTTGGAAGCCTAGATTCAACATTTTTCTCTATTGTTAAGTAGCCCTGTGATTCGAGGTTAGTTTCTTAACTTCTATAAGACTTGGGCTTCTTATTTGTAAAATAAAGGGGTTGAACTTTACAAGATTAATTCTAGGCTCCTTTCCAGGTCTGAAATTCTATGATATTACAACTATAAAAATCCTCATGTAAATATTTGCAAATACAGGATAAACAGTTAAAACTCCGTAATGTATAAACTTCTAACACATGAAGTTCTAAGTGATATAACTTGATTTGGAAAGTATCTTTGATGAGCTGGAGATAAAAAGAAGTACTGAAAAAAGACTGGCAACCTATAAGTTGCAAATCATCTTTCTCTGACTTTTATCTCACCTTTCTCTGGTTTTGTATTTAAAACAAGTTTTATCACAATTTGTAGCTAAGTAGAATCAAAGTAGGATATAAAATCAATCATGTTTATTCTGTTTTCATACATCATTTAAAATTACCAAATGTACTAAGTGTCTGTAATTGGTCCCAGTTTATCATTTTTGGGCTCAAACGACAAGACTGTATGTCCAGAGACGTGAGAATACCATTTCATTACTTCAACTTGGTTAGGTCTGTGTGACCAAGAAGACGCAAGCTTGTAATTGGCAGTGACACCTGACAGTGGGAAGGAAAGGAGAATGATAGACCAAGCAGATAGTAAAAAAATGGACGAGCTGTAGGTGAGAGAAGGGCTGGATGGGCTGGGAACATAACTGTACTGAGAAAGAATCATCTTAGTGCAACATCTTAGTGCAGGCCTGGGAAGTCACATTAGCAATTGTTGATCTGGATGATGGCTAGTTGGCTCTGTTCAGCTGCTAATTTTATCTTTTATCTTTTTTGCTATTAGTCACAAAATGAATCAGTTGCATTAAGAGCCAGTATAAGTTATAAAACAACAATACATTAACTATGTTGTTTTCCCTGTACAACATTTATTATTGTTGTTTTCCCTCAATGCCAGTTATTATGAATACATTGCAGAAATTTAGAATAATATACAGGATTATGAGACAAAGACTCATAAGGGCTAATTGTATCCTATGTTGTCTTTTTAATTGTTACTTATTAATTTATACGATGCTTCAGGGTAATCAAATCCCCTCACCAAAATCAAAGACAAGGAAAGCCATCAACCCATACTGAAATGAAATTTAAAATATCTAAAGAAATACATTGTTTACTTCATTCTTCCCAAGTGCCTGCCAAAAATACCTGGATATTCTAACATGTAGAGAATTAGGCAGAATCTTAGGTGTACAAGTCTCCAGTGAAAACAGCCTCCATCACTGGACTCTTTCCTAACAATGACTCATTAGGAGGAGTTTTGTCAAGTGTTAAAGGGGTGCTACTTCCTGGCTGGAGCTCTGAAGGTACATCAGAAAGAGCCCAATCAAAGCAAAACCATAAAGTCAGGTTTTTATTTGAAATGTTTTCATTTCATATTTCCTCATCTCTCTCTTCCTCCTGCCTTGTTATGGTCACTCCATCTTTTAGCACCTAGCACTTATGCCATATCATTTCCTTTTAGATCTCTGAAAATAATAATACCAATAGTAGCACTTTTACATGATAAATGCTATAACAAATATTATCTTTATTATCCCTCCCAAGAGCTCTTGAGATAGGAACTATTATTGTTCCTACTTTTCAAATGAAGACCTAAAATCAGGAAGAGTTTTGTCCAAGGTCAGCTAGCTGGTACCCAGGAAAGCCAGAACTTGAACACAAATTTGTATGATATTGTTGTTGGAGCATTATTCTCACGCTGCTTTCCAGCCTTATTTGTGTGTCTTTCCCTCTGGATCAAGAATATGAGGTGTTTTTTTTTTTTTTTTTTTTTTTTCTTTTTTTCCCCCACCAAGTACTTGTTTTGAATAGAGTATTTTTACTAAGGAAATGCCCTTAAGAACCAGATAAATATACCCCCAAATAGTTGAGATTGGAAGAAATAGTTTTGGCTGAAATTTTCTAAGAACTCCTCAAATCATATCCCCAATTCCACTGCTTTTCAAGCTAGCCCGTCTTCAAGTGTGAGACAGAGATAAGCCAAGAAACTAGAAAAAGCATGACTGCTAGATAACAAGACCAGTTCTCTCCAGTCAGTATATCTATATGACAGAGCAAGGCCATAAGCTACCTTTACCTTCTGGACACTTGAGCACAGTGGCTTTGCCTCCTGTAATTCACATGCTGCATATCACTCTGAGTTCTGCTGAGCTGGGCCCAGGACATGAGCAGTGCTACACATGGCCAGAGCCTTGGCCCTTTATTCCTGCTGACCTCATTTAGCCTAATTACTTTGTCCGCTGCTTTTGGAAGAAGGTGTTTTAGAGACCCATGTATGGTGTGTGTCAGAATTCTACCAGACCGCAGGAATGAGAGGTTTGGGAACTGATCAATGCATTCTACCCTTCCCCTGGAAAGAAATGAATCTAAATAAATGGAAAATCAAGGCTGAAAAAATTTGACATCTCTAGAAAAAAAGGAAAGCATGAGACTCATCCATGTCTGAAAAATGCTGATACTGTGCTAGGAAATGGAGACATCAAGGTAAATAAGATCTGGTCCTTGATGGCATTCACTTAAGGCATAAATTAAAGTTGTCAAAAAAGCATGGTCTATAGATATGTACATTTTCAGAACAGATGAGTTTGTATTTTTCCTGCAGAACAATGATAATCATCTGTATGACATTTTCCTATTATTTGCTATTGATACTAAAAAAGAAAACTTAAAAATTCACTATCCCAGGTGTAAAACAATGATTAAATATAGTGTACTTACCGAGTTGTTCACAAATCATAATACAGAGCAGTGATTTTTTTCAAAGTCAAACAAACTCATATAATTATTACCCCTGAAATGTCTCTGTTTCGTCTCCTCTCTGTTTCATCTCCTCTCACCCCGTCCCCCTCAGTATTATGATTTCTATACCCTAGATTAATTAAAATTTTTACACTTTATATGAGTAGAGTCACGTTTGCATGCTTCTGTGTCTGGCTTTTTTTCACTCAACAGTATTTTAATTTATGTTATTATAAACCCATACAACATTGAACAATTAATATTCATTTAAATTTAGCTTAATTACTCTGTCCACTGCCGCTTTACTTCTACCGAGGCTCTTCAAAATAGAGACTTCATTCATTTTTACAATATCTTATCCATGATGCACTGTCTCCCTGTACGTTTACTTGATTCTATGGGACATAGTATCACACTTAACAGTGATTATTGAATTCATTTAAATGATTGAAATTAAAGAACATCTAGAGAGAGGAAAATAAAATAAGAAAGTGGTAAGGTCACACTGAAAGCAAAATCCTGAAAAGTAAAGTGAAGAACCATAGCAATTAGATTCTCAGCATCAGGAGAATTTTCTCTGTTTATGCTTTGAATCTTGTCAATGTTCCCATCTCGTTAATTATATTCTGCAAGATTTTGTTTGAGGATTCCTTTTTCTCCATGAACCAGCAAAATCTTGCCAAATTGCCCTTTGTGTTTCATTAGCCATTCTTTGTTGGTTGATTTTCTTCTTTTCACACTCTAATCAATGTTCAGCCTTGTGATTTCTTCAAAAAATGTTCATCATGTGCAAGCCTATTGCTCTATTAGAATATTATGAGCTCTATTCAATCTATGAAACTATTATTTATTGCAGAATCTATTTCAAGTTAATAATCTCTCTATATGTTTAATTAAAGAATTTCTAAAGTTTTTGCCTTATTCATGAGTCAGAACACCGCACTGCCTATGGCTTGCTCACAGCAAGGCCTGTTTTTAAGAAATCAGTGAATCTCACACTGGGGTGTGCCACTTTTCCAATTTGGGAAAACGAGCATTCTATGGTTAGTAGAAGAAAACAATAAAAAGTGAAAGATGGAGGCAATTTGGTTCTGAATACTTTGTCTGAAGCAAAACTCTATCTGCAATGGAAGCATGATAGAAAGGAAAATGGGGGGTATCCAATGGCAGTTCAGACCTAAGTAGTCATGGCACATTCACACAGTCTCTCAAAGACATTTCATCTTCTAAAGATCTCCTTGGAACACAATTCTGTTCCTATGTAGGTCATACTTTGGACTCTTCCTTGGCACACAGTTGTATTATCTCCAGAATTGTAAAATGCATCCTTTTGACATTCAGTGAAAATATTCTTTATACTATAAAGACATCTCCCAGGATTTCCAGGCTAAGGTCACTTTTTGTTGGAATGAAGTAGATAGAGTTATTATTTGGCAATTCTAGTAGAAAAAATACTTGAGGCTATTTACTTTTTAAAAGAGAGAAAACATTTTCCACTTCTGATTTTAAAAGAGTAGTTTACATCAGAATGAATTTCCTGTCTTGGGATAAACAACAAAAACTGTATACAATTTTTTTTTTAAATAAATAAAATAGCTATTTAAAAGCACTGGAGAAGAACCAAGGCAACTAGAAATAAGAAAAAATACACCAAGTTGGCCTGGCACCGTGGCTCACCCCTGTAATCTCAGCACTTTGGGAGGTCCAGGTGGGCAGATCAGGAGGTCAGGAGATGGTGACCATCCTAGCTAACACCGTGAAACCCTGTCTCTACTAAAAATACAAAAATTAGCTGATTAGCTGGGTGTGGTGGCACGTGCCTGTAATCCCAGCTACTCTGGAGGCTGAAGCAGGAGAATCGCTTGAACCCAGGAGTTGGAGATTGCAGTGTGCTGAGATCACGCCACTGCACTCCAGCCTGGTGACAGAGTGAGACTTCGTCTCAAAACAAAAACAAAAACAAAAACAAAACAACAAAAAACAAAAAGAAAAAATACACCAAGTTGAGTTCCTCTTTCTCTGCAACTTTTACTCCTTGAGGCATTTGCTGATTAACAGTTCTCAAAGTCAACAGCTAAACAAAAGCAGAGACTTAAAGCTTGCTCTAGTCTCATTTGGCTAGTGATATAAAAATAAGAATTCAGAGACACTAAGGAACTCACAACTTCATGAGCAAGGTTTTGAAGAAAAGGCAGCCATAGAGAACAGAATCCATTGTTCTGCTGGCCTCTTGCCCTCATTATAGTATAAAATGAATAAGGATCCCCTTTGAAGATTCTCAGCTTGTTTTCTGTGGATATGCTTGGAGCTTTCTAACTCATTGTTATTAGGCTGGTGCAAAAGTAATTGCGATTTTTGTCATTGAAAGTAAGGGCAAAAATTGCAATTAGTTTTGCACCAACCTAATAGAATTAGCTTTCACAGACTGCCAGAAACCAGTCAAGACTTGCATGTGAAATGTCTAGTATAAGCCTGTTAATCTTTTTGTGTGGTTCAAGGTGAGTCTTGGAAAAGCAATAAGGGAACCTCAAGATTCTTGAGACCAGCATCTGTTGAGGAAAGGATTAAATGTATGAGAAAAGAGCAATGGGTTTTCCAGGGTGATAGGCTGCATTTGTTCTCGTGTTTTTCCTGTAAACTCATTCACTGGGGTCTCTTGCTATAATTCTACCAAGGACTTCATAGCATCTCACCTCTCTTTCATTAGTTTTTACCTAGGGCAGAGGTTAGCGATTTTTTTTCTATGAGGTCTAGTTAGTAAATGCCTGCAGCTTTGTGAGCCAGGTAATCTCTGTTGCAACTACTTAGTGCTACAGTTGTATTATAAAAGCAGCCAGAGATAAAAAGTAAATAAATGGGCATGGCTGTGTTCCAATAAAACTTTATGAACACTGAAATTTAAATTTAATATTTTCATGCATCATGAAATAATATTCTTCTTTTGAGTTTTCACCATTTAAAATGTAAAATCCACTCTTTGCTCTTAGGCTCTGTGAGAACAGGTGGTAGGGTAGATTTGGCTAGGGCTCTGGATTTCTGACCCCTGCCTTGGAACTTCAAGTCTTTCCTGATATTCAGGGTCCTCAGAAGAGTCAGTACTATTTTCCTTTAAAAAAGGCATTGTGGTTATATAGGGTTTGACAGAAATATTCTGAGGACAATCTGTTTTTGGAATTAACTTCAGCTGCTTAATAACTACCTCGTCAAGAAAGGATGGCTTGTCAGTTTAGTGGTTATTCTCAGTGTTTGTTCCAGAAATAGCTTGCTTGATTTTTCTCCTTCAGAGTAATAGATTCTAAACATGAATGAGAAATTATTCCATATGACTCACGATTCTGTCAAGAAGGCAATGTGGAACGAGACAGGATTCTTTTGTTCTTGTTGAAGTTTTACATTTGTTAATGAATGACTTCTCTTTATGAATAGGTGTAAAACTTGACTGGATTCCTGCACACATTCAGTTGGATCATCAGTAAGAAAGTAAGTGACTGGCTGTCTGGTTGAAACAGCATGAAAATACTGACATTTGTCATCTCTTGATGAGTCAAATCAAAGAATAGTCTGATAAATGAGGAAATTAAACAAGAAAGGCAGGAGAAATGGCAATAAAATAATAAAAACATATGATAATACACATCCAACTGTGAGTCAGATTGTTATAGTACAGAAATGTACACTAGAGTTAAACAGATCCTTACAAATTCCTCCCCCAAATAATCACCAATTTATGCAAATGTTTTAAACTCAAGTGAGAATGTGTTACAAATGCATTTGAGGTGGACATAAAGCTACCATCCCAAGGCAAGTTTCCAGCTTTGGAGAAGGAAAATCAGCACTGACATTTATAGCAGATTGGGAGATGGTTTTCTCTTTCAGAAACCGTATCCTCTTTTTCACTGAAAGAGTACTTCTAACAAAGGAATTAATTCAGCAGAGTTTCACTAACAAAGAAAAAACTTAGAACATATCAGTATGAGGGCAAAACGTTGCTTCAGTGCAGATATCTTTTTTTTTTTTTTTTTTTTTTTGAGACGGAGTCTCGCTCTGTCGCCCAGGCTGGAGTGCAGTGGCCGGATCTCAGCTCACTGCAAGCTCCGCGTGCCGGGTTCACGCCATTCTCCTGCCTCAGCCTCCCGAGTAGCTGGGACTACAGGCGTCCGCCACATCGCCCGGCTAGTTTTTTGTATTTTTTAGTAGAGACGGGGTTTCACCGTGTTAGCCAGGATGGTCTCGATCTCCTGACCTCGTGATCCACCCATCTCGGCCTCCCAAAGTGCTGGGATTACAGGCTTGAGCCACCGCGCCCGGCCCAGTGCAGATATCTTTAGCAAGAAATTCAGTACTTGAGTGAAAAGACTTTCTGTACTTGCTCCCCTAAAACTGTAAAATTGCTCAAGTCAAATAGCAGGAGTGAGTTTTGGAAAAACAAGTAATTGAAAGGACCAGTAGATGGCATAAATAAGTCAGGATAGACTTGTTGGTTCGGTGAAAGAAACAAGGACAATTTGGCATCTCCTTACTTTTGTGTCTCCCTGTCTGTTTAAACTTGCACTATTTGCCTCTGTGATCCTAGCACACTGAGCTACTACTATGACTTTAGTTCACACTTAAGAAGGATTCCCTGAGCACAAAGCCCAAAACTTAAAGAAATGATGAGGTCAGAAGAGAGTTATACTTACTATCATTATTCATTATTTTCCTACTTCCATCCTCATGCCTTTTTTTTTCTTTCTCCCTCCTTTTCTTCTTTCTTTTCATTCTACCTCAAATGCAAATATCTGGGCCACATATACTCCTGGTTTGCTGATGTCATTGGTTGCTAATCCATCGCTGGTTTTTATTTCTCCCCTTTTCTGAGTCTGCAGCACTCATCTCCTTCACAGGTATTCACACTCATGCGTTTGATGTTTACCCTTGACAGTATATGTATGTACACTTATCAAATATGTAGTGTTTTGTGAAAGTGTGTATTTTTAGTTTTCATACATGGTGTTATGTTATTGATTTCTTTGTTTCTTTTTTTTTTCCACTCAATACCAGGTTTCTAAGAAACATTGAAGTTGCTGTTACTTCCAACTACTGCCTACTATTATTCTATAGGTGTACCTACTGCATTTTAATTGGCTATTCCTTTAGAGATGAATAACATAGGCCTTGGTTATTAGACAGTAATCTTTTATTTTTTCTTTCCATTTCTTAGAATATTTTAAGACTTTAAAAATGCATTTTGTAAAATGGCTTTTAAAAAATTGATTAGCAGTAAATAAGGCAGAGAAAACAAGGGTGTGTGTTTGTGTGCATGTGTGTGTGTGTGAAAAAGCCTTCTTACTCCCCCACTACAAATCTGCTCTCTTCCTTCAAGCCTTCTAAAAGAGTTTTCTGATTCTTATTGCTACTAATTTTTACATTTTTATCTAGCATAAGTATGAAACACAAGGAAATATGTTTATTTCACCCTTATATTTTTGTCCCTCTTGTTCTAACAATGTATTTGAAGAAAGAACAAAAGTGAGAATGTTATAAAATTTAAAAACTGGTGTTTTGTAGCCCACATAATGACTATTCCTAACATGAATCTTCTCCACCTGTGTAATACTTTTTATGGAAAATGAATATATACCGTGTAGCATTAAACATCAGTAAAATATCTGTGTCAGATAGACAGGCAATAATGGTGGGGTGGAAAGACCATATTCTTTATTATAGACCAGGCATGGCGAAGTGTTTCTGTCAGGGCTGCTATCAGCTGCATTGTGTCCCCTCAAAATTTATGTGGAAGCTCTAACGTCCCATGTGACTATATTGGACATAGGGCTTTTAAGGAGACAGTTATGGTTAAACAAAGTCATAGGGGCCCTGATTCAATAGATCTCATGTCCTTAAAAGAAGATGAAGAGACATCAGTGCTCTCTCTCTCTCTCTCTCTGCCATGTGACCACACAGCAAGAAGGAGGCTCTCTACAAGCCAGGGAGGGAGTGTCCACCACAGCATGACCATGTTGTCACCCCACACAATATCTGCATAAAGGTCCAGGTAATAAATATTTTAGACTTATGTACATGACAGCATTGCAAGACTTATTCTGGAAAACCTCTCTAAGGAGTTGACAGTTGGTTGAGAAATCAATCACGAGCAGGAACCGGTTACCCAAAATTCAAGGTGTTCTTGGCAGAGTACACAGTGAGTGGAAAGGCTTTGAGGTGTGGGCGTGGCATCCAGCTTGTGGGGGCAGTGAGGTGCTCAGGACAATGATAGGGCCAGAGTGTCTGGTGTAGAGTGTGAGTGAGACAGATGAGATACGGAAGGAGAATGAGCACGGTGAGGTCATGATGAAGACACAGAAAGGAATGTGGATTTTATCATAAGGATTATAAGAAGATTTTGGAGCATGTGTGTGTGTGTGTGTGTGTGTGTGTGTGTAGTAACTTCACATTTATTTGGGGCATTTTAAAGCCTGAAAGTAACTTGATCTGACTTATTATCTATTTTTTAATAATTTTGTCTACTAAATGGAGTAGAAACTGGGAGCTCTGGTAGGAGGCAGTTGCAAACCTGGAACACTGATGCTAGAAGGAGCAGGTAGATTTCGGATATTATTTAGATGCAGAATCATCAAGTCTTGTTGATGGATTATAAGTGGAAGGCAAGGGAAAGAGAGGAATGAAACGTGTTTTGGTTTCAACAACTATAATAAGGGTGGTGTATTTCAAATGGGATAAATAGGGAAGGAGTAGTGTTTTTTGTTTTTTGTTTTTTGTTTTTTTTTCTGATGAGAAGGCAGTGAGAGTTTATTCTGGACATGTTGTGGAATTAATGATTAGGCAGTTATATGTACAAGTCCACATGTCAGTAGAGAATGTGGGTTGTAGTGTGGTCAGAAGCAGAGAGATGGATGAAAAACTATAGTACTATGTGGGAGGCCCCAAGAAAGGAATGAGCAGGGAAAAGAAAAGGAGGGACTTGTAGAAGCTGAGCGATGAAGGAGAAGCCATCAAAGGGTACCAAGAAGAAGCTGTCAGTGAGTCTGGAAGAACCCTTACAACAGAATAGCATACAATATGAAAGTGAAGAGCAGAGAGGATTTCAAGATGGAAAAAGAGGCCAATGCCTTTGGATGCTGCTGAGATGCTGCTGAGAGGTTATGAAGGATGAGGACAGAATGGTGATCACAGGATTTGGCAGTGGAGGTTGTTGGTGGACCTGACTAGAGTAGTTTCTCTGAAAGACAGGGATCAAAGTCCTAATGAGAAGAGAATGAGTGTATGGATTTGGAGGTGAGGAAGAAAACAGGATGAATTTTGAATTTGTCTGATAAGCCTGAGAGTGAAGTTGATCTCTACCACTTAATAACTGAATGATCTGGAAAAAAAAGCACTTAATCTCTTTGAATTTCATCTTGCTTCTCTGTAAATTGTGAATAAAATACCACACACAAATGGTGTTGTGAGGATTGAATGAGATAACGTAAGTATCTTAGTTCATTTGTGATGCTATAAGAAAATACTGTAGACTGGGCAATCCACAAAATCAAATTTATTTCCCACAGTTCTGAGGACTGGGAAGTCCAAGACCAGGGAGTTGGCAGATTTTGCATCTAGTGGGGGCTACTCTTTGATTCCAAGATGGTGCCTTGTTGCTGCATCCTCCAGGGGGGAGAAACACTGTATTGAAAGGAATGGAATGTGCAAAAAGGGGCAAATTTCCTCCATCAAGTCCTTTCCTAAGGGCACCTAATCCCATTCATGAAGGCAGAGTCTTTATGACTCAATCACTCCCTAAAGGTCACACCTCTTTACACTGTTGCACTGGGGATGAAGTTTTAACATTTTCAACATGAATTTTGGAGGGGATACCATCATTCAAACCATAGCAGTAGGTTAAGTAAACAATGCACATAATAGGCACTTTACAAGTGTCATTTTTGTTTTCCTCTCACATTCGATTTATTTGATCCACCTACTCTCCAGGTAATGAATATTTCCAAAGTGCCACAGGTGGCCTTGGCATTTGCCAGAAAACTCTAGCATTGAGTACAAAAACAGCAAACAAAACAAAACAAACAAATAAAAACAGCCAAACAAACAAACAAACAAGCAAAGAAGACTTTGCTTTATCTGTGCATCATGTGCAATAAGCATCGTCATTATTGATCCCTGGGTACCACACACATGGGTGAGTAAGAGGACAGTCACAACATAGTCATAAAAACTCTTTGGGCTCTATCAAAAAGATCTGATGTAAGGTTTTTCACAACTAAGGCATACATTTGTACAGACTGAGTAACAATAGAACATGTAGAAGCCAAGGATGATGCACTTGCATTCGGTAAAGCGAGACTGGCATTGTCAAGTGGGTCCTGAGAAGTTCTAGGAACCTTGTGGTATGTTGCCATTTAATTGCATTGCACATGAACATAGAATAACTTAATAGCATTGTACATGCAGTAGAAAAACAGATTGAGAGGAGCCAGTGCATGTCCTTGCCTGAGTCTTCCACAGCGTTGCTTTTCCAGGAGATTCTATTACGTAGCAGGCCACATTGGTGCCTACAATCAAAGAAAAATGAGTTATTCCAATTGAGGAACTTGCCAAATTCAATTTACCTTCTTTTAAGCATGTCTCCTTATTTCTCTTTCTTCCCACTCCTGCACCTGCTACTAAGAAAAAAACATTCTCTTTAAGCTTTATAATTAAAAAATACTTTACTGATTAAAATATTTGTTTATGTAATAACAATAATAATAACTAATTACATCCAGCCCGATGAGTTTTATATCACATTTCAGCCAAGTAGGACTCGAAGCAGCTGAGCTATTAAATCCTGACAAGTGATAATGGAAAAGACTGCTCAGCCTTAACTATAGTGATGCTACCAGCAGCGCTATAATTATAATTTCCTCTTTCATTAAGGACCATAATTTGCCATTGATTTTTATGTAAAACCCCATTGACTTCGATAGAAATTCCTATGCATAGTAAAGGGAAAATATGGCCTTTGTTACTTACTTGAATGTTTCTAAAACATTTAAACATTTATTCTTTCTTTCTTTTTTCTTTTTTTTTCTTGAGTCAGAGTCTCACTCTGTCACCCAGACTGGAGTGCAGTGGCGTGGTCTCGGCTCACTGCAACCTTCACCTCCTGGGTTCAAGTGATCCTCCCACCTCAGCCTCCTGAGTAGCTGAGATTATAGGTATCTTCCACCACGCTCAGCTAATTTTTGTATTTTTAGTAGAGATGGGGTTTCTCCATATTGGCCAGACTGGTCTTGAACTCCTGACCTCAGTTGATCTGCCTGCCTCATCCTCCCAAAGTGCTGGGATTACAGGCAGGAGCCACAGTGCCCGGCCTGAACTTTTATTCTTTACAAGCACGCACAGTATGATTGGGGGCCATGCCACATAAATTTTCACCCTGTTCTTCCACATTTTTTTTCTGTTAGAAAGTATACATAAAATTCCTGCAATTTTTCTTGAAATGTTTATTACTTTTTGAAATAAGTTTGTGTAGAACCATATTCCCAAAAGAAATACAGCATA
Organism: Theropithecus gelada; assembly: GCF_003255815.1. Lineage (NCBI taxonomy): Eukaryota > Metazoa > Chordata > Mammalia > Primates > Cercopithecidae > Theropithecus > Theropithecus gelada. The sequence goes on from NC_037668.1 coordinate 106,670,164, forward strand.
GGTAACATCTGTTTGAAGATAAGCAAGTTCAAGAGAATAATCTTTTCTCACATTTCATGCCACGTTTTGCTCTGTTTTGTTTTTTTGGCGTATGTATGTTTCCATGTTTGATAATGTCTGAAGTCTATTAATTTCTTGAAGATGTTGAAACATGCTAGAAGAGAGACAAATTCCCTTTTATCCCAACTATCCACTGACCATTCCAGTCACACACCTATCCCAACTCCACCTTCTTGCTCCCCTGCCAGATATAGACTCGGGCACTTACACCCCTTCTATTACACAGGAACAACTACATTTATTATGAGACAAGCATAGTGCTACAAATTCCATAATAACCAGCATGTAACCATCATGTTTTTGGCCCATTTTCACTTGCCATCAAAGTAGTAGAGCTTAGATCTCTTGTCAGTATTCCTTATATCTCTCTTTTCTATCTTTTTTTCCCGGTAAGAGCCTGACGCTTGAGAGAATTGGAGCCCTGCCACCTTGCTAAGTAAAAGCGATGGCTTGGACAATCTTCATTGTCCTTCAATGGGAGGGAGCACCTGTCTCTATCACCTACTGAGCATCATGGAAGAAGGTCCTGGGGATTGTGCTTGACTGTGGATTCCACCTTTAGGAGAGGAGTTGATTCCAGGCCCATGCAGTCTTGTGAAAAAATGAAATATGATCCCCTGCTCTTTATGAGTTTTTTTTTAAAGCAAAGTATGCCCAAGCTGTTAGAATTCACTGTGGTTTCAGGAGTATCAATCTTTATGTGAATAGGGAGTTCTAGTTCCATTACAATCTTTCCTGGTAAATGTAGTAACCCAACACTCTGGGAAAAGTCACTAACTATTACAAGCTGAGGGCTGAGAACCACTATGTCTGCTATCAAGCCAACTCCAAATTTAAGTGCCAAACAATAGCTTATGCTTGCCCACTTGTCCATGGATAGCCTGGGGGTTATAGGCAGATCTAGGGTGACTGCAACTGTGTGACTCTGCTTCAACCTGCAGCTCCAGTTGGAATTGGCTACTTTTATCTTTCAAATTGTCATTGGAAGTTCAGGGGTACATGTGCAGGTTTGCTATATAGGTAAACCACGTGTTGCAGGAGTTTGAGGTATAAATTATTTTGTCACCCAGTTAATAAGCATAGTAGCCAATAGGTAGTTTTTCAATCTTCCACCTCCTTCCACACTACACCCTCAGGTAGGCCCTGGTGTCTGTTGTTCCCTTCTTTGTGTCCATATGTTTTGAATGTTTAGCTTCCAATTACAAGTGAGAACGTGTGATATTTGGTTTTCTGTGCCAGCATTAGTTTTCTTAGGATAATGGCTTCCAGTTACATCCCCATTGCTGCAATGGACATGATCTCATTCTTTTGTTTTGGTACATGTGTACCATATTTTCTTTATTCAGTCTACCATTGATGGGCATTTAGGTTGAGTCCATATCTTTGCTCTTACTAATAGTGCTGCAATTAACATATGTGTGCATATGCCTTTATGGTAGAATAATTTATATTCCTTCAGTCTAATGTCCTCCCAACTGAACCATCTCAGCTTACTGCGAATAATTTATATTCCTTTGGGTATATGCCCAATAATGGAATTGCTAGGTCAAATGGTAATTCTGTTTTAAGTTATTTGATAAATTGCCTAACTTCTTTCCAGAATGGCTGAACCAGTTTACATTCCCACCAGCAATGCACAAGCATTGCATTTTCTCCACAACCTCACCAGTATCTGGTATTTTTTAACTTTTTAGTAATAGTCATTCTGAAGGGTGTGAGATGTTATCTCACTGTGGTTTTTGATTTGCATTTTTCTGATTAGCGATATTGAACATTTTTTCTTATGCTCGTGGCTGCATGTATGTCTTCTTTTGAGAAGTGTCTGTTCATGTCCTTTGCCCACTTTTTAATGGGTTTGTTTGGTTTTTGCTTAACTTGTTTAAGTTTCTTATAGATTCTGGATGTTAGATCTTTATAATGTATAGCTTGCAAATATTTTCTCCCATTCTGTAGATTCTCTGTTTACTCTGTTGATAGTTTCTCTTGCTGTGCAGAAAGTCTTTAGTTTAACTGGATCTCATTTGCCAATTTTTGTTTTTGTTTTGCTTTTGGCATCTTTGTCATGAAGTTTTTACCGGGTCCTATGTCCAGAATGGTACTAGGTTATCTTCTGGAATTTGTATAGTTTTTGGTTTAAGTTTTTAATGTATCTCGAGTTAATTTTTGTAGGTGGTGTAAAGAAGAGGTCTACTTTCAATCTTCTGCATATGGCTAGTCAATTATCCAAGTACCATTTATTGAATAGTGAATCCTTTCCTCTTTGCTTATTTTTGTGGATTTTGTCAAATTTCAGATGGTTGTAGGTGTGTGGCACTTATTTTTGGTGTGGCACACCATTCTGTCCCCATTGGTCTATGTGTCTTTTTTTTTGTACCAGTAACATGTTGTTTTTGTTACTGTAGCCTTGTAGTGTAGTATGAAGTCAGGTAACATAATGTCCCCAGCTTTGTTCTTGTCTAGCATTTCCTTGCTAGGCAAGCTCTTTTTTGGTTCCGTATAAATTTTAAAATAGTTTTTTTCTAGTTTATGAAGAATTGGCAGTTTTATTGGAATAACATTTAATCTAAATTGCTTTGGGCAATGTGGTCATTTTGATAATATTGATTCTTCCAATCCATGAGCATGAAATGTTCTTTCATTTGTCTGTGTCATCTCTGATTTCTTTGAGCAGTGTCTTGTAATTGTCACTGTAGAGGTCTTTCATCTCTTTGGTTAGCTGTATTCCCGGGTATTTTATTCTTTTTGTGTCTATTGTGAATGGGATTGCATTCTTTATTTGACTCTCAGTTCGGATATTGTTGGTGTATAGAAATGCTACTGACTTTTGTACATTGATATGTATCCTGAAATGTTGTTGATTGTACATTGATATGTATCCTGAAATGTTGTTGAAGTTGTGTATCAGATCAAGGAGCTTGTTCTGATTTACTGATTTACATGTGTTGAACCAACCTTGTATCCCAGGGATAAAGCCTACTTGATCACGGCGGATTAGCTTTTTGATGTGTTGCTGGATTTGGTATACTAGTATTTTGTTGAGGATTTATGCAGCTATGTTCACCAAGGACACTGGCCTGAAGTTTCCTTTTTTTATTGTATCTCTGCCAGATTTTGATATCAGGTTGATGCTCGCCTCATAGAATGAGTTAGGGAGCAGTTCTTCCTTCTCAATGTTTTGGATTAGTTACACTAGGAATAGTTCCAACTCTTCCTTATACATCTGGTAGAATTTTGCTATGAATCCATCTGGTCCTGAAATTTTACTAGTAGGCTATTTTTACTGATTCAATTTTGAAACCCATTATTGGTCTGTTCAAGAATTCAGTCTCTTCCCGATTAAATCTTGGGAGGTTGTATGTTTCCAGGAACTTAGTCATTTCTTCTAGGATCTCTAACTTGAGTGCACAGAGGTGTTTTTAATAGTCTCTGAGAGATTTTTTATTTCTGTGGGGTCAGTGGTAACATCCCCTTTGTCATTTCTGATTGTGTTTATTTGTATCTTCTCTCTCTCTCTCTCTTTCTTTTAAATTAGTCTACTAGTGGTCTAGCTATCTTACTAATTCTTTCAAAGAGCCAGCTCCTGGATTAATTGATTTTTCATATGTTTTTTCATGTTTCAAATTCCTTTAGTTCAGCTCTGATTTTGGTTATTTCTTGTCTTCTGTTAGCTTTGGGGTTATTTTATTCTTGTTTCTCTAGTTCCTCTAGATATGATGTTAGATTATTAATTTCAGATCTTTCTGACTTTTTGTTGTGACCATGTAGTGCTATAAACTTCCCTCTTAACACTGCTTTGGCTATATTACAGAGAGTCTAGCAGGTTGTATCTTTTTTTTTCTTATTAGTTTTAAAGGATTTCTTGATTTCTGCCTTAATTTCATTATTTATCTAGAAGTCACTCAGGAGTATGTTGTTTAATTTCCATTTAATTGTTTGGTTTTGAGTGATTTTCTTAGCATTGATTTCTATTTTTATTGCACTTTGGTCTGAGGGTGTAGTTGGTCCAATTTTTAAAAATATTTGTTGAGGGTTGTTTTATGCCCAATTGTGTGGTCTACTTTAGAGTACGTGCTATGTGCAGATGAGAAGAATGTATACTCTGTTGTTTTGGGGTGGAGAGTTCTGTAGATGTCTATTAGGTCCATTTTCTCAAGTGTTGTGTTAAGGTCCCAAATATCTTTGTAGTTTTCTGCCTCAATGATCTGTCTAATACTGTCAGTGGGGAGTTAAGGTCTCCCACTATTATTATGTGGTTATCTAAATATCTTCATAGATCTCTAAAAACTTGCTTTATGTATCTAGGTGTTCCCGTGTTGGGTGTGTATATAGTTAAGATAGTTAGGTTTTATTGCTGAATTGAGACCTTTACCATTATGTACTTCCTTTCTTTGTCTTTTTTGGTCTTTGTTAATTTAAAGTCAATGTTGTCTGAAATTAGAATAGCAACACCTGCTTTTCCTTTTTTTCCATTTGCATGGTAGATTTTTCTCCACCCCTTTATTTTGAGCCTGTGAGTGTCACTGTATGTGAGATAGGTCTCTTGAAGACAACATACTATTGGGTTTTGCTTCTTTATCCAACTTTCCATTCTGTGCCTTAAATTGGGGCATTTAGCCCTTTTGCACCAAAGGTTAGTCTTGATATGTGTGTATGTGATACTGACATCATGATATTAGCTGGTTATTATGAGACGTATTTGGGTGGTTGCTTTATAGTGTCACTGATCTATATACTTGTGTATGTTTGTAGTGGCTGGTAAAAGTCTTTCCTTTCCATATTTAGCACTCTTTTCAGGACCTCTTGTAAGGCAACTCTGATGGTAATGAATTCCTTTAGCATTTGCTTATCTGAAAAGGATCTTATGTCTTCTTTGCTTGTAAAGCTTAGTTTCACCTGATATGAAATTCTTAGTTGAAAATTCTTTCTTTAAAAATGCTGAATATAGGCCCCAAATCTCTTCTGGTTTGTAGGATTTATGCCAACAGGTCTGCAGTCAGCCTGATGTGGTTGTCTTTGTAGGTGACCTGCCCCCTTGTCTTTAGCTGCCTTTAACATTTTGTCTTTTATTAAGATGATGGAGAATCTGATGACTATGTCAGATTCTTCTATGTCAGATGGTCTTCTTATATAGTATTTTGCAGGGGCTCTCTACATTTCCTGAATTTGAATGTTGGTCTTTCTAGCAAGGTTGGAGAAATTTTCATGATTAAATCCTGAAATATATTTTCCAAGTTTCTTCATTTCTTTTTCTGTCTCAGAGGCATGCCAATGAGTCATAGATTGTGTGTTTTTACATAATCACTTATTTCTAAAAGGTTTTGTTCATTCTTCTTTGTTGTTTTTCTTTATTTTTCTCTGACTTAGTTATTTCAGAAAGCCAGTCTTCAAGCTTTGAGATTCCTTGCTCAGCTTGGTCAACTCTGCTGTTAATATTTACAGTTGCATTTTGAAATTCTTTTAGAATTTTTCAGCTCTATCAGATCAGTTTGGCTCTTTCTTACAACAGCCATTTCATTTATCAGCTCTTGTATTGTTTTATTGTAATTCTTAGATTCCTTGGATTGGATTTCAACTTTCTCTTGTATGTTGATCATCTTCCTTCATATCCATATTCTGAAATCTATTTCTGTCATTTCGGCCATCTCATCCTGCTTAGGAACCTTTGATGAGGAACTTGTGTGATTGTTTAGGGGTAACAAGACACTTTGGCTTTTTGAGTTGCCAGAATTCTTGTGCTGGTTCTTTCTCATCTTTGTGAGCTGATGTTTCTTCAATATTTGAAGTTGGCGACCCTTGAATTTTATTTTCTTTTATCCTATTAAACATCCTTGAGGACTTGATCACTATATAAACTGGGTTCAACAGCCTGGCTTTATTTCTGGAGGATTTTAGGGGGCCAAGACTCAGCTCAGAACTGCTGAACTATATGCTCTAACTCTAGGTGACTGGTATAGGGCCCCTGGCTTTGTTCCATGGCCCCTGGAGGTTAGAAACCTGGGTAGTGGAGGTTGATCTGACTGCTGATCATAACACTCTGATGGGTGGCACCAGTCATACTGCTTCATAGCATGGTGGTAGTAGGATCCATCCTCTATTGCATATGCCAACAGCAGCTTCAGTGCCACAGAATGCATGCTCATTGGCATGCATGCTGCAGAGGGGTGCTGGAGGGTATTCCCAGAGGTGATGGCAGCACAGTGCAGTAGGACAGGGAGCCAGGGGTGGCAGGGAGTCCCACTGATATCAGTACATGCATTCAAGAGGGCAGCAGTGTTAGCAAGAGGGCTGGCAGGGTGCTGGTGGCATGGAACTGTGTGTGCCCTCTGTGCCTGGCTTCACAAGGGTAACAGCTGTCTCTGGGGGTGGGGGCAGATTTGCTGGTCTTCCTTCCTAGTTTCCCATACAAGGCAGTGTCAGTCAAAGCAGGGATGCTGGTGGGTAATGGGCTTGTGGTTTCCATGGCTGTGAACCCCTCCAACAACAATGGTTGGGTGGAAGGGTTGGAGTTGGGAGAGGCATTGGAAGGGGAATTTGGGAGGGTTGGAGAGGTTGGATGCACCCAGGCCAGCAGCCATGGCATGATGGGGTGCATGGGCACATGTGTGCTGGTGGGAAAGGGAGACAAAGTCCGCCTGTGGGAACTGCCTGCAGCAAAGCAGTGTCGGGTTGGCCATGGGTGAGGCAGGCAAAGAGGTTCTGGGGAGGCTGTGGTGGCAGGAAGGTGTGGTGGGCTTGTGTCTGTCATCACGTGCATGCTAATGGAGCTCTCTGCTGGTCAAGTAAGGTCACCAGAGCAGGAGCTATGATATGGACTCCTAGGAGGACCCCTACGTGGGCATCCGAGGCTGCACTGCAAACAGGCACTGTCAGGCTGCTCTCACAGACCCCCGCATGACTGAAGAGGCCAGTGGACCCAGGGGTGCTTAAGTCGAACTGACCTCCTCTCATACGCAATACCACCCTGCAGTGTTCAAGTCCAACAGCTTCCTTGGGGCTAAAGTCTAGGGAAGAAAGGGGAGCCTTGGGCTATGGACATCCCCAGCAGTGCTCCACTACAGACACTCCTGCACCAACCTCACTGGGCTCCACCCTGGCTGGAGTTCTGCCCCCGTCACTTCTCTAAGCAGCTCTCCTTGCCAGCCCAGGGGACCACAGTGTCTCCTGCTGGCAGGATTCCAGAGGCCTGTGGCCAGAGCAGGTTACTCTCCTTGCCTTCTCAACTCACCCTTTGCCCAGGAGTTCTTGGAGGCTAGGAACCAATCCTGGTGTATTACAGCCCCACACAGGGTTCCCACTTTCCTCCCGCTTTAGCTTGGCATCTGTGTCCTCACTCTGTCCACTTTCCATGCCTTCCCTCTGAAAATTTGCTAGGAGCATACCAGTCTTCCCAGTGTCACAGTATCTTGGTGGCAGATGTTCCTCCTAGCTGCATCTGTTTGACCACTTGCCTCTTACCTCTGGAACTGGCTCCTTTTGAGAGTTGAGCTCACATCTGCTTCACTTGTGTTTATTCTGGGCCCAGGTTGAACGGATACAGATGCTCTGGGGATGCTCTTGTTATGGTGATATCAGAGGCACAGGAATGCAAGACCAATTCTTGCTCCCAAGCATCTGGCAAGTGTCTTATTGTGTGTCACATCTGGTAATAACTTGTTTATCAAAACAAGGTGTGTGGTTTATTCTGAAGTTAAGGTCAGGAGAGAAGTGTATCACTTCCACTGAGGTGGGGAAGGGGAGAGGAGTAATTATTTGTGAACAATAAGAATAAAAACAGATTTTTTTCTAGATGTTTACATTTCCATTTTATACATTGGTACATCCAAAAAGGAGGGTTTCAATAGAATAAATTTTGTAGGGAATATTTTGAATTGTGAAAATGGAGTGGTAAGGAAAAATGAAAATCAAGGTTTCAAAGTGATAATTAAGTGAATATCATGGAAAACATTCTTACATTGATTTAATTGTTTCTTTCTTTCTCATTGAATGTCTTGATAATATTTATTGATGAGGTAAAGCATTATAGGCATTACTGCTGGGGTCCAGACAGGCTAGATGCATGCAAAAAATCAGAAGTAGAATCTCTGTGTGAAAAAACTCTATCTCATTTTATGTAATGTCTTATCAAAAAGAGGAGCATAGCAGATAATGATTTTTATAGAATAAAAAGCCATTTGTGCAAAAATATAACTTATTTTCCTATAACCAGTCTCAATTTCCATCTCAAGCCATATTCCCATCTGATGGAAGGTAAGGTGTTTGGTTTTCCTTTTACACTTGCAGTTAATTCAGTCAAATTTGGAGATTTTTTTTTTCATTTCAAATTTAGACTAAAATGAAATCGCTGTTTTCACTCTCTTCTTTCTTCCCTTTGATTATAATTCTCAGTCCTGGGGCAATGACCTGATGTTGTAGTGTCAATGGACAGAAAGACTTTCCCTGTGCTGGAATCTGTTGAGATGTTTAAACCGTCTGTTGGGCCCTTTACGTCATCTGGGTTTGGAATTCAAGTGTACAACAAGGATCTGCAGACAAATTCTTCCATCCTAACTCTGAGAATCTTTATTTTGGCACAGCTCATTTCTATAAACTCATGCAATACAAGAGAAATACAAAGCAGGAAAAACATTCTGCAAACCTCAGACTCCTGTTGGGCTGGGCTGGTACTCTATGAGGATGCACTCTTCATGGGCATTTCTATGCAGTTGCTCTTGATACTCCCCTCTGCTGTCCCCCATGACCCCAGAAGGGCAACAAGAAATATAGCTCTCTGCTCACAGGTCCCCAACTTATCTTGGCTTCAAATCATTCCTCCCCAGGGACTCAAGATAGAAGGCAGGGCACAAGACACTTGGGCCAGTGACTAAGGCCCCTTCTCATCCAGCTCTTCTTCCTTTCAAGTTTTGATGATCTTTATTAAGTAGGGTATGGAGGCAATGTTACCTTATTATTATTTTAAATAATTCTATTCTTACCCAGGGATTTACCAAAGGATTGGTTTGACCTTTAAAAGCAAGAATTTTACATTTTTCTTAAAATGACTTGCCCCTACGGTAATGAGCTACCCTAAGGAAAGATGATCACAAGGCAAAAAGCAAAGAAGAGAAAAACATGCCAGTTAATATATTACCATATCAACCCATCTTAGCACTTTTAGGAGATGAGAAAAATAATATTTCGACAATAATGGTTTACAGTAATAAGACTCTTGTTTTCAAGTATTTTCACATCATCTCATTTAATTCTCTCAATGGCTTTCTGGGGCTGGACTCATTTGCTGATGTGGAAGTGTGGTTATATTTTCATTTAATATGCTGTGTCTCCTGGGACTGTTGCTTTAGCAGGGTTAGAAAATACAAGTATACATGTTGCTGAAGTTTCCTTGGAGAAAATCCTCCATTTTTACATATTTTTTTTCTTAATTTTAAATTTGAAATTGTTAGATGGCATTGTACATTTCCTGAGGCTTTGCCAGGTATACAGAAAGATATAGATATAGATATTTAGCTTTGCTCAAAGAATCAACACCAAAGGCTATTTAAGTTCACAAGAATACCATTCTTTCTTCTCTACTTTGTGTTTGCTCACAATATTAGCTTATACAATGGGGTGCTCCAGCTGAGCTTAAACCTAGATTCAGAGCTGCTGGTCAGCTGACATATTGGCCCAGGGCTCCGCAGCTCCATTTTGCCTGAATTGATGTAGGATAAATAAGGTACTTACACCTTACACAGCACTTATGAAACTTCTCAGAAGGAAGCTTCTACAAAGAAGCTTTATAAGAGCTGGGGGATAGAAGTAGGAGAGACAGGAAAATGGAATAGGATGAAGCAGTAAGATGAAAGGGATTAATTACAAGGTGCTGTGTCTATTACCCAGTCCTGCCCTTTTGAGTAGTTCTGAGCCTTAGAGAAAGAGAGCTGTCATTAAAAAATGGAAGGAGCTCTTGTCAGGAGGGACTTTATAAGATTCTGCTCCAGGTCTCAAGTGATAAAATATATGGAATGAGGAGGGGATGTTCCCTCAGTATCTGCCTGTAGCAGCCTGGCTTTCTCTTAGACAACACTCAGAAGATGCAATTGTGAGTGCAGCTTAATAGTTTTCGTCGAAGTCCATCCTGGGTTCAGCCTCTTGCATAGTTATAGAGGCTGAAAAGGCTGTGAGGAAAAACAGGAAGAAAGGCTCATCATAGTTTCACAGAAAGGGAAGCAAGTCATTTTCTTTTCTTAAAAACTGAGTGGATCATTTGAGGTCAGGAGTTCGAGACTAGCCTGGCCAACATGGTGAGATCCCGTCTTTACTAACAATCCAAAAAATATCCAGGCATGGTGGCAGGTGCCTGTAATCCCAGCTACTCAGGAGACTGAGGCAGGGAATCACTTGAACCCAGGAGGTGGAGGTGGCAGTGAGCCGATATCACGCCACTGCACTCCGGCCTGGGCAACAGAGTGAGACTCTGTCTCAAAACAAAAGAAAACAACAACAACAACAAAACTGTTGTTTAATAGAGCCTAGTTCAAATCCTGTCCCAACAGTATGTTAACCATATGACCTTAGTCATTAACCATGTGATCACTTTCTGTGACTCAATTAATAGTTATTTCTAAATTGTAATAAGGTAACTTCAGCAAAATGACTGACTAGAGGTGTCCAATGCACATCCCCTCCACAAAAGGTGACCAAAATAATGAATAAACAACTACATTTTGACTAGAGTAACTAAAGGAGACTGCTAGAGTACACCAAGGGAATGGAAGAAAGTCTTTGGAGCACAGAAACTCAGGATGGCTCTCCTGGTACCAGAATTGCCGCTATGCACCAACAGTCAAGTTGTAGCAGTGCCCCACTCTCCAAGGGACTGAGCCTCTGGAACACTCTTTCTTTCCTGGAACCTCGCCAGTGTTGTGCCCAGATTTCCAGGATTAAAATCATAGCTACAGCCCTGCCCTCTGGGTCTGAACTACTTACAAGTGCCTCAGAGTCACAGTCTTCAGACTTTTAGAGGGGCTGTCTCCACTCATGCCTCAGAGAGTTAGCCTGTGCTGATGTCAAAGGTGCCACAGTAGTTCACAAGACACTGAGCCCAGATCCAAAGCCACTCTGAGCACCTGTGTCCTGAAACACAGTACTGCTGTGGCTGCCTGGGCCTGTGTCAGACCCAACACCAACTGGGATCCCTTCAGCTATGTATTCCTACTGTGCGGAAAATGAGAACAGGAGGATTCTTAAAGCCCTTGCTACCAAGGACCCTAAGAACCTACTCTACCACCAATACTGCCATAAACTCCTGCAGTCTCGGCCACTGAGTCATTCAGAAATTGGAAATTTGGAAATTGAACAACATGCTACCGAACAACCAATGGGTTGAATACAAAGTTACAGTTAGATAGGAGGAATAATTTCTAGCCTTCTATACCACTGTAGGATGACTATAGTCAACAATAATATATTACATAGTTTCAAATAGCTAGGAGGAAGATATTGAATATTCTCAATGTAAAGAAATGATAAATGTTTAAGATGATCTATATGCTAATTATCATGATCTGATCACTACATGTATTGAAACATCACTATGTATGCCATAAATACATGTTAATTAAAAATAAAAATATATTGAGATAAGCAACAATAAAAGCACAATATATTGAAAACTATGGAATGCAGCAAAAGCAGTTTTAAGAGGGACGTTTATAGCAATAAGTGCTACAAAATTTGGAATATTTCCATTTTAATGTATTTATAATATGTTATATTATAATGTGTTATATTATATAGTAATACATGATTATTATGTATTAGTATATTATTTATGTATTGATATAATTATATATTAATTTTTTAAAATATTCTATATTGTTGATATATATTATCATACAATAAATATATAATACATTAAAGAAGAAATATCCCAAATAGATAGAATAACAGTACATCTCAAGGGACTAAAATGAACCAAATTAAACACAAAGTTAGCAGAAGGAAGAATATAATGAAGAGCAGAACATAAGTAAATCAAATAGAAAACTGAAAAAAAATTTAAAAAATCAGTAAAACCTATATTTGGCGATTTGAAAAATTTAAAAACATCTACTAACTCCTAGCTAAAATAATCAAGAAAGAGAAAATACTCAAATAAATAAAATCAGAAATGAAAGTGGAAACATTACAAAGGATGCCCCAGAAATAAAAATTATTTTAAGAAACTATTATGAGAAATTCTATGCCAACAAATTGGATAACAGAGGAAATAGTTAAATTCTTAGAAAAATATAATGTATTATAGCAAGATTGAGTCATTAAGAAATAGAAAGCATGACCAAATCAATAATAAATAAAGAAATTGGAGGAGTAATTATAAACCTCCCAACAAAGACAATGCAGGAGCAGATAGCTTCATGGCTGAATTCTACCCATCATTCAGAGAATTATTACCAATACCTCTTAAACTCTTTTAGAAATTGGGATATAGGGAATACTATAAAACACATTTTAGGAGGCCAGCATTGCCTTGATACCTAAACCAGACAAAACACCACAAGAAAACTACAAGCCAATATCTCTGATGACATTGGCAGAAAAATTCTCAAAAATATTAGCAAACCAAATTCAATAGTACGTCGAAAAGATTATATATCATGACCAAGTAGGATTTATTCCTAACATGCAAGCCTTGGTTTCCTATATGCAAATCAATCCATGTGACACATTACATTAACAGACAGAAAGATAAAAACCATGCAATCATCTTAATTAATGCAGAAAAAAGCATTTGACAAAGTTCAGCATTCTTTCTTGATAAAAATTCCTAGTAGTTTATGTATAGAAGGAAAGTTCCATATAATACAAGCCATTTATGAAAAACCTACAGCTAGCATAATCAACAGGGAACAACTGAAAGCTTTTTCACTGAAATCTAGTACAAGGCAAGGCTGCCTACTTTCAACACTTCTATTCAATATAATACTGGAAGTGCCGGAAAGAGCAATTAGACCAGAAAAAGAAAAAGAATAAAAGGCATCCAATTCAGAAAGAAAGTAAAATTATCTCTCTTTGTAAATGACATGATCCTATATGTAGAATCCCCAACCCCCAAAGATTTCTTTAAAAACCTATTAGAACTAGTGAATGAATTAAGTAAAGTTAAAGGATACAAAATCAATATCCAAAGAATTAGTAGCATTTCTATACATGAATAATGAGCTAGCTAAAAGAGAAATCAAGAAAACTATTCATTTATACCACAATAAAAAAACTTAAATGCTTGGGAATAAATTTAACCAAGGAAGTGAAATATTTCTATACTGAAAACTATGAAACATTGATAAAAGAAATGGAAACAGATACAAATAAATGGAAAGATATGTTCATGGATGGAAATAATTAATGTTGCTAAAATGTGCATTCTACTGAAAGCAATATATAGAGTTAATGCACTGAATTTGTTGATCACTTTGGATATTATGGACATTTGATTCCAATGGTGTACTTTACAAAAATATAAAAACAATCCTAAATTTATATAGAACCATAAAAAACCCAAATAGTGAAAGCAACACTGACAAAGAAAAAGTTGGAGGAAATACGTTTTTTAATTTATTAGAAAATGCAAAGCTATAGTAATAAAAACAATATGGTCCTGTGTACAAACAGAAATATAGAGTAATGGAATATGTTAGAAAGTCCAGAAATGAATTCAAACATATATGCTCTACTACTTTTCAGCAGGGTCACCAAGAGAACACAATGCAGAAACTATAGTCTCTTCAATAATTTGTGTTGGTAAAACTGGATTTCTGTATGGAAAAAAATGAAATTGGCTACTTATCTTACACCCTAGACAAGAATCAACTCTAAAGGGATAGAAGACCTAAATGTATGACCTGTAATCACAAAACTCCTAGAAAAGAACACAGGAGAAAAGCTCCTTGACATTGGCCTTGGCAACAATTTTTCGAATATCACACCCAACCTCAGATTACAAAGACAAAATAAATAAATGGGACTACATGAGACTCAAAAGCAAAGCAAACAATTAATAAAATGAAAAGGCAACCCACAGACTGGGGAAAAGGTATTTTCAAATCACATACCTAGTAATGTGTTAATATTCAAAATTTGTAAGGAACTCCTAACAACTCAATAAAAGACAAATGACCCAATTTAAAAATGAGCCAAGAGCCTGAACAAATATTTCTCTAAATAAAACATAAAAATGGCCAACAGATGTGTGAAAAGGTGATCAACATCCTAATTATATGAGAAATGCAAATTAAAACCACTATGAGATATCACCCTACACCTGTTAAGATGACCATTATAAAAAAGACAAGATTGGTATAACCATTACAGAAAATAGTATGAAGTTTCATAAAAAAAAATTAAAAATAGACCTGCCATATGACCTAGCCATCCCTTTTCTGGATATATATTCAAAGGAAATAAGATCACCACCTAGTAAGGATATCTGCACTCCCAAGTTCACTGCAGCATTATTCAGAATTATCCAAGGTAGGAAATTAATATAAGTGCCTGTTCATGGATGAATAGATAAGAAAAATGTAATACACACACACACACACACACACACACACACACACGAAAATTAATCAGCCTTAAAAAAGAAGATCCTGCCATTTGCCACAACATAAATGGACCTGGAGGACATTATGCTAAGTTAAATAAGCCAGACACAGAAAGACAAATATTGCATTATCTCACTTATATGTGGACCTTTTTTATAAGGTCAAATATACAGACATAGAGAATAAAATAGTGGTTACCATGGGCAGCAGGGAGTTTGGGTGGGAAGGAAATGGGAAGATGCTGGTCAAAGCTGTAAAGTAACTGGTACATGGGATGAACAAGTCTAAAGATCTAAATGAGGACCACAGTTAATTAAATTGTATTGTATTAGAGATTTTTGTTAACTAAGTGAATTTTAGCTGCTCTTGTCACACACTGAAAAACTATGTGAGATGACAAATATGTTAACTTGCTTCACTATAATTACTATTTTACCATCTCTATGTATCCCATAAGACCACGTTGTAGGCCAGGCATGGTGGCTCACACCTGTAATCCCAGAACTTTGGGAGGCCGAGGAAGGCGGATCATCTGAGATCGGGAGTTCAAGATCAGCCTGACCAACATGGAGAAACCCCGTCTCTACTAAAAATACAAAAAATTAGCTTGGCATGGTGGTGCATGCCTGTAATTCTAGCTACTCGGGAGGCTGAGGCAGGAGAATCACTTGAACCTGGGAGGCGGAGGTTGCGGTGAGCCGAGACCGTGCCATTGCATTCCAGCCTGGGCAACAAGAGAGAAACTCTGTCTCAAAAATAAATAAATAAATAAATACATACATACATACATACATACATAAATTTAAAAAATCATGTTCTAGACCTCAAATATACACAATAAATTTTATTTTTTAAAATAGTGGTAAGAACACCCGCCTCATTGTTTAGTTAAGATTAAATGGGTAAATACAGGAAATAAACCAATTGTGAATTTAGGGAAAATACGGCATCATATGGCTGTGGGTATCAGGAGTTGGAACCATTTCCTTGCTTCCTTCCTTTCTTTATTCCTTCTTTACTTATTAAGCATTATCATCTTCCACAATTTTTTGATAAAATAAGATTGTTTTATGTTTTAATTGACCCAAGATGCCCCCTCTTCAAATATTACTTATATTTCTCAATTTTTATTTCTCTATTTTAACAACCCCATTTTGGAATACTTTTAGATTTTCAGAAAAGGTGCAATGATTGTGAAGAGAATTTCCCAATGCCCTTTACCCAGTTTCCCCTAAAGTTAATGTCTTTCTTAATCATGGCACTTTTCTCAAAACTAAGAGAGAGAGAGACTAATGTTGGTACATTGCTATCAGTTAAAGGAGAGACTCTATTTGGATTCCACCAGTGTTCCTCTAGTGTCATTTTTCTTTTCTAGGCTATCACATCACATCTGGTTATTTCCATTTTTAAATAAAAATGTCTTCAGAAAATATAAATCTTAGGAAAAATAAAAACAAACTCTGATATCAATTTATGTATAACACAATGATTTTCATAAATTAGGCAATTGAAATGACAAGAAATTAGAAAGTTTTGATTCCTAAATCCCATTAATACAACTGTATACTATGTGTGTAATGTCTGAATCGGCTTTTATCTTTCTAAAATATTAGACAAAATAAGCAGAGCAAGTCCAGAAAATATACTTGTTTATTCAGCCAGGATTTTGTAAGGTAACCTTCAGAAGAGATATGGTGTGATTATAAATGCTATTTATTATGTAGAATCATTTAAGTGTTCGGATTTCACCTTAATTGGGATAAATGTTATTTTTTACTTTTAATTTATCTAACTAAACGAGTACTAAAAATAATATATACATTCTAATATTACATCATAATTTGGCTTTAATTTCATTTTTGGTACTTCAGTATTGGGTGACATTGGTAAAGTTACTTAACTTCCTTTTGCTCAAATTTGCTCATATAAAAATTAAGAGATTGATATAGATGGTCTCAAAGGTCCAATTAATTTTAGAAATCTCCTGGATAGGTAAAGCCTATGGTCCAGTGGGGTTAAATGATGCATCTAGGTAACTCAGTGAGTAAGTGGCTGATTCTGAGACAAAATAAGGACTTAGGACTGCAAGGCCAGTGTGTTTTCTATCCCATGGAGTCCTCCTTTGTGAAATACTCTAGGAATAGGAAACATACATGTAGCTCATTAGCGATGGAGAAACACACTTACTTGAAAAATCAAAATGACCTTTGGATTACCTGCTCTATAGCAGCAATTTTGCTTCATTTCCTCCAAGTTTTGAACTATTCTAATGGTTTTATTGTTGATAGTGTTATTTCTATGGCTTCTTTTATTCTGAAAAAAAGCAAGCAAACTTCCATTAAACTCAAATAACTTTTGGCCATTTGTGGCCTACAAGAAGACACCATATGACTACTTTTTTGGAAGGGGAAATTGAATACTGGAGAAAGTTAAATGTGTGCACACCATCACCCAAGAGACCACTGCTTTGCCACTGATGGACAGCAAGTCTCTAAGTTTACTCCTGTGTAATTGCTAATACCTCTCTGCTGAGAGCAGTTGTCTGGTCTCAGCACTCTAGTTGCAAAGCATTCCATGGTTAACTGCTTCTTATTTTTTCCCTGAAAGTAACATATGCAATAGTGAGGCACTCCTATTACTGACAAAACAAGGAAGTAGCTGTGTTTTCAAATGCCCATGGTCTTGACTCTCATTTTTCACAAAGGCAAATGAAGATCTAAATTCTGAGGTCTGTGGGGGATGCACTTGGGTTTCATTAGGGCTGATGTACAGAGGCATCCATGCAATCTGTCTTTCTTATAAAGATGTGCAGTCCATCACAGGGCAATGGCACTAATGAGCCTTCCAAACAATCAGGATCATACTTTTTAATAAGGATTGGAAAATAAGACCTGCTGTTTATTGCCTGTCAGGGAGGAAAAGGAATGTGAAAGATATACAAAGTCTTGCCTCATGTAAATTGGTACTTGCCTTTCTAAATGACATTTTTTGCTAGCAAAGTATACAAAGATGCCTTAACAGGTACTGCAGAGAGCTTTATGGTCTGCTGGTTTGAAGCAAGTAATCATAAAAAATCTGAACTTGGGGTGGGATAAAGTGGGGTCAGGAGAAAGTGAAAACTGCTGTTGTTTTGTCTTTTTACAGACTCCTTTATTGCCATAAGAAACTGTAATTTTGACTGTGAGAATGCGGCCAACATTTCAGGCATTCTGTAGGATCTGCCCACTATTTATTGGAATGAACCAGAGCCAACTTAACCTGATAATTAATTGTTTATCAACAGAATGGAGCTTGATAAATATGGAGGTAATGGGACACCCAGAAGTTAGGGGTCATTTGTCCAGATGAAAAATAACAGATCAGAGGGAACCACATTGCCAGTACCCAATTTCATCCTCATTGTGAAGACAAGCTTTGATCTTAGCTTAAAAAATGCTCTGGGCAAACTGTGCTAGAGAAATGTGCATTGGATGCCTAACATCTCATACAGTGGGTATGAGTTGGTCAATCTGACAAATGGAGAAGAATATTAAAAGAAGCAAACACAGAGTCAAATTCCTTTAGAGATCAGGAACTAGAATTATGTCCATTTACTGATAATCAAAATACAGGTTTTGTAGCACAGAAAGACCCTGAATGCTTCAGGGTAACTCTAACCAGTCCCAATTACTGATGGGCATTATACTTTAAGATTAGTTCCAGGGTTAGGAGTAAAAAGTTGGTATGTTTTTCTCTTCTATGCTGGGAAACATGAAAGAAAAAATGCAGTATTTTGAGTAGGCTAAGTATAAACTACTTCTTACAATGAAATATTAAGCTAACCATCTCTTGTTTCTTTTCATCTGAATATGAGTTTAAAAGAGGATACTATGATTATATTTTTATATAGGAAACAGGTGAATTTCTCAATAATCTTATGCTCAACTTGATTGCTCTATTGATAAGAAAGGAGGACTTATGAATGTATATTTTATGAGTAATGCATTTGTTAAGCACAGGCTGTACATAATGCATTAGGTTTTATGTAAATTGCACTGGATTTATCATTCTTTTAGAGCATATTAAAATATTTAAAATACTTTACTACCTCCATTATTACCCCTTTGTAGCTGGGGCATTACTCCATGGTAATAGTGCCTTGGAATTGATCAACTTTTAAGATGCTGTGCAAGGGGGAAAATGGTCAGCATGGCATGCACAATCATTAATCAATGTTTCTAGCCTCCGTTTTCTATTTTTTTCCTTGAACAAGTTTTTTTTCATGTAGTCTTCTAGTCATTCAAGTTCAGTGACAGATATGTGAAGAAAGTAGAACGATTATAAATTAACAGTAAAGGAAATAAACAGACCTAAAAATAGCTTGTAGAGGTAGAGTCAAATGTCTCCCAGACAAAAGTAGTATCAAGCTTGATAGGGTGACATGTTCCTTGAAAAAGTGAAGCACCCTCCTGATTGTTCTTTGTTGAGCACAAACAAACTCCTACAGGCAACTGGAATTGGCTTCCATAGTCAACCTTAAAAAGGGGACCATTCTGGAAATGAAGCACCAGCCACCTGTTTTTCCTTAATAATTGCCTGCATATTAGCTAATATATTAGCTCTAATTTTGTTTTAAGTTTATTCCTATGGATAAACCCTTTGGAGTTTTTGAGAGTTTTATAAACTTCTAATTAAAATTTCCTATATATTTTCAAATCTGGAACCACATTTGTCAGTTTTAGCATTAAGTTGACTATGCGACTTTATTATCTGCAGTCTGAATAAGCCATATCCTTTAATCTAAATGGAATAATATGATTAATCCTTCCAATAAAAAAATCTCAACTGTTTGGAGGTTTATCAAGCTGTAGAGAAGAGTATTAGAGCCTTCATTTAGATTACGTTTGCATAACTAGAATGTGCAAAGCTTCCCTGATATTTTTTCCTGGCTTTTCTATTTATGAGAAGCATACTGCATATGAAGAAAGCTTAAAACAATTTAAAACAATCCAAATTACACTACCAATTTGGGTCAAGACTCCCAGCATCATGTATTTGCGGAATTAAGTGATATTGATGTCATCGTAGAGTTACAATTTTCTGACTGATCTGACCCGCCCGAAGGTTTTGAAACATCATAAAATACCATATTACTCCAATATGATGTCTGTCATACACAACGTAATATTGAGAAAGAGATGTCTAGAAAACATTGGTTCTCCTTGCCAGATCCTGAGTCATTTCATTTGCCTGCCTCTCTTCTCTTCTTCCCTTTATTGCAGATTTTGAACAAGGTTGGCATTGTGTCTTCCTGTGCACAGAAAGATTTGATTGCCAGGGGAGACATATCACTATGTCTCCATAAAAGAAAAGATGACAGCTCTTTCCATTACCATTTCCATATCAATGACTTTTATCTGAATTATTCTAATAATTGCCACTGTGATAGAATATCAGACTGTTTATAGGTCTGCCTATTATGAGCACATTCGAATGTTTTAAATTCCATGGGGGCCCGAACTGCCTGTTCTATTTACCATTATACAGCCATTGGAGGCATAGTTACCGGCACATCTATACACTTAAGAAGTGTTTGTGGAAATGTATGAATGAATGAATTATGTAGCTGTTCTTTGCCATATTTACTCAATCAGAGTAATTGTGTGGAGTAGACATCTCTGTTTCAGTTGCTATGACTGCACCACAAACCTAAAGCTTAGTGATTTAAAACATCATGTATTTTGCTTACATCACAAAAACTGGCATTCTGGGCAGGGCTCTGTGAGGATATCTTACTTCCTTTTCACTCATCATGGCTGAGGGAGTTCATGGTTGAGTGCAAGAATCTTCTGACAACTTCTGACTTACCTGTCTAGAGGTTTGACTCACATGGCTGAGAGCTAGAACAACTAGGGCTCTCTGGGCATTTCTGTCTCAAAGTGGTCTCTGCTGCACCAAAACTTCATTATAGCTAGACTTCTTACAAAGTGGTTCAGAGCTTCAAAGGTGTGTATTTCAAGAAACAAATGGAAACTGAATTGTATTTTGTATCTTTGCCTTGACAGTTATCACATCATTTAAATTCTGTACAATATCACACATAACATCATTTTAACTCTCTACAGCAGTGAAGTGCTATACTCGGCTGATGGAGGCAGATACAAAAGTCCATGCAAGATAAAGCAGAAGACACAGAGATCCCACCGCTCAGTGGAGGAGCATGACGTTACATGGCAAGCAGGGCCACATATGAATGAGCCATCTTTGGAAAAATGCAATCTGTTGTAATTGTCAACCTCATGTTGTTATTTTACTTGGAGATAATACAAGGATTCTTAGTCAGAATTCCAGAGATTCCTCCTTTTATTCTAGAAATGGAAAAGCAGTAAAAGCTTAAGTGAATAATAATTTTATTTTCACAAGACCATTTTGGATACTAGCCAATGTGAATTTCTCACTTTGTATTTCTAGGGAGATGCAAGATCATTTACATTTTATTAAAACCTTCACATTTTAATTTTTGATAAATTTTAGCTTTTAGAAGAATAGAGAAAATGGAATAAAAGCATTCATATTCTATTTTACTATTATCTAAAGAACATATTATATAAGAACATGAAATAGAATAAATATCTGAAGAACATGACAATTTGATGGCAAACTTTGAAATCATTTTCTGCTATATTATTAGTCAAGTACTCATCCAATCCTTTAAAATATGTCATAGTGCTGTGATAGTATGCATTGTTATTATACCCTTGGGCTTTAACACAGGTCGAATTGTACTCTACAGATAGTGCCTCTGGCCAGAAAAAATAATCTTCACCACAGTTGTAGGATATAGAATAGCATTTGTCAAACTGTATTTAAAAGAAATGTTTGGTAGCTCATGTCTGTAATCCCAGCACTTTGGGATGCGGAGGTAGGAGGATCACTTGAGCCTAAGAGTTTGAGACCAGCCTGTGCAACATAGGGAGAGACCTCATCTCTACAAAAAATAAAAAATTAGCCAGATATGTTGGTGTGTGCTTGTGGTTCCAGCTACTTGAGAGGCTGAAGTAGGAGGATCACTTGAACAGGGGAGGTCAAGGCTACAGTGAGTCATAATCAAACTGCTTCACTCCAGCCTGGATGACAGAGTAAGAACTTGTCTCAAAAGTAGATAAATGAATAAAATGAATAAAAAGGAGAACTGTTTGTTGAATTTATATGCTAGTCATACAAATTAGTGTGCCAGCTTATAATGGAAGAGTTAACTGACACTGATTGTAGTAAAATCAGAAAATAATTTTTAAAGGCTGCCTATCTGTAGATTGTTAGCTTTTGCAACTTCAGAATTTTCATGTTTAATTGACTTTCCACATTTTAAATAAAATAATTAAATGTTCTTCAATTTAAATTTTAAGAAATAATAATGGAAGTGCAAGAATACTTGCATGATGACAGAGAGTTAGCTTTACTTATGCCTCTACACCAAACTTCAAACTCTGCAATCAGGCAAATCACTTAACTTTTTATGTACTTGGGTTTTCAGAGTAACTGAATGAATGGATGAATGAATAAATGAAAGAAGAGTTAATGAGCAGTGTATTAGTACATTTCACTTTGCTATAAAGGAACACCTAATGCCAGGTAATTTATAAAAGAGGTTTATTTGGCTTATGGTTCTGCAGGTTGTACAAGAAACATGGAGCCAGTATCTGCCTCAGGCGAGGGCCTCAGGAAGCTTTCAATATTGGCAGAAGGAGAAGGGGGAGCAGACATTCACATGGAGAGTGAGGGAGCAAGAGAGAGGAGAGGAGGTGCCAAGCTCTTTAAACAACCAGCTCTCCTGTGAACTAATACAGTAGAGAGCTCACTCATTAACACAGAGAGCCCCAAGCCATTCATGACAGATCTGCCTCCATCTATGACCCAAAGACCTCCGACTAGGCCCCACCTCCAACATTCAGGGTCACATTTCAACATGAGATTCAGAGGCGGCAAATGTCCACACTATGTCAAACATGCCAGGGGAATCACAGATCTAATCCATAAGAGACTATCCAACATGGCTAGGGAATAGAACCTTAGTGGGAAAAAAAAAAGAGAAAAATATGTTTTATTATTTTTCAGGGAAAAATTGAATGTAAATGAAAGGAATGTACTCTGATCATTTCTTTTGGGTGGGGCATGAAATCCAACTAGACCTTGAAACCAAATTGTTTTCTAAGATGGCAGGGCCTTGGTTTCATACAGTAAAGGTGATGAGAAGGGACCAAAGTATTCAATTTTGGAGCACTTAATAGAAGAGAAGTGAAGCTCTCTACCATGTAAATTTCATTCTTTACTTTTCCTTCAGTGATTTTTGGTTTCCCCTGTCTCCCTCCCTACATCCTCCCTCCCTTTTCCCTTTCAGCTAACATTTCTTGGTCATTTACCTTGTGCTAGGCACTGTTATCAAAACTTTCCATAGAGTAACCCATTTATAAATAAACACTGGACACTTACTTAATGAATATTTGTTAGCCTGCATAGGCACTGTGCTGGAGCAGTTACATCTGTTACCTCATTTAGTAAGAAATTTTTACTTTTGTCTTGCTCCTGGTCTGGTCTCAGACTTACTAAGATCTTGTGCTGAATGAATGGGAACTTCTCTTAGAGCTCAGCTTCCTCACTTCTTCAGGTTTTCGTTGATGACTCATCTTTTAGGCCCTTGACAGGCGAAATTTCCAACAAAAACACACAAACACATTCATGTACCAATAGAAGAACAATGACAGATACCATTACCATCACCAATACAAGGAGGAGATTAGTTTCTTTGCCAGCTAAGGCATTATGTAAGGTGAGATATAATACATGTTCTGGCATTATGGCCAGAACCATGACAAAAGATGAGACAAGTGAAAGGTCAAGATCAAAGACAAAACTAGAGTGAAAAATGAGCTATTAATTGGTGCTGGGAAGTTAGGAAAGGAGTGGCAGAGATTAGGAAACAAAGCTAATGGAAACAAATGATTACCGTAGTATGAATGAACATTTGTTAAGGAAAATACAATAAATATTTCAAAACTACACAGACTTTGGATAAATCGTTTTTAGACATATGCAAGTATAAAGTTGAAAGTTAAAATGATGTTCTTCATGTTTTTCAAGTGAAAAATATGTCTCTTGTTGAGACAGGAGCCTCTTCTCAGTTTTTCTTTATATTCCTAGCATCTAATGTATTCTTGGCATGCAGTGGAAGGTTAATAAATATTTGGGAAGGAATAAATGATGAAACTCATTTGTACAAGGATTAAGAATACATAGAATAACATTAAAATCAGGAATTATTAAAATTTAAAGTATTGTTTATTAAGATATCACTCTATTTCTCAGTAGTTGATATGTATGAGTAAAATATGGGCAGTATTTTCTGATTCTTTTTGTATGTTCATATTCCCCTTCTTCATTCATTTATTTCAAACTCTCTATTTTAGCATTTGCCATTATCTCTGGCTAGAATAGTGATTGTTAACTGTGGGCTCACATCAGAATAACAGTATTTAAATTTTATAAGGTCCATGCAGTCCTCTGTATTTTAAAAAGGATTATGGATCATTGTCATAATCGCTTCTTGTTAAACACTACTGGGCTAACACATCTTTTCCCAGTTCAAACATATAGCTGAGTCCTACTTGTTTATTTATTTATTTATTGAGATTTAGCAGATGGCTAATATTCAATGTAATCAAAAATTTTAGATATTTTTCTGTTGGTGTTTATGAACAAACCCAGATGAACAAGACCAGTAATAATAGACATATTCAAAGCATAAAAGAAGTCTCAGGTGCATTAAAATTTTCAGTGAACGCTATCTAGTATTATAATTCAGGTAGATAGGGGCAGATACTGTTCTTTTATTGCACATTAACTCCAGCATATTAATGTGAAGCTTATGTGTCCTAAGGAAAAACAATTTCTGAGTTTTACAGCATTAAATATTGCATTATACAGCATTAATATATTACAACACACTTGAAAGTAAACTATGATACTTTGATAGTGAACTTTCATTTTCAAGAGAAAATTATTTAAAAATGGAGAAGTCTATAATATTCTAAGAGATCTTACTACCTTACAAATTGTAGTCATATGTGGCTTAATTAACTAGTTTCAAGTTCCTTTTTTGTAGAAGACAATAAAGACAATCCACTTTCATATTCAGAATTACTTATCAATATCAGCATGATATCCAAAGTTAAATAGTAATTCAATGATGCAAAATATATTTTTTATTTTCTGGAACAGAAGAAGTAGTTTAGTTGATAGTATTATTTCCAACAAACTAAATAGCTGTAATTATACTTTTGTTATCTGGAAACATTTTATAAATGCCTTTGAAGTAGAGAGACTAATTTTTTAGTCAGGACTCTGAATAAAATCAATATGCTTGATAAATGCACTCTACAGTTGTCAAGAAATGGTCCAGTTAAAGGCCACATGGTATACAGCAGAAATTAATCCTTATGATCATTCATTCCAAAAAAAAAAAAATGAATAAAGGGTTTTAGTTAACTAGTGAAGAACAACAGTCTCTAGCTTTTGAATAGTACAGTACAGTTGATTTGCATTTCTAATATTATATGTTATTGTTTCTATTGTGAATTTTGAAACTTTGATAATAGATGTAAGTTTATGGTCATGCACAGATGTATTTTTAAACCATCATTAAACTAGCTTAATGTTTATGATGGATCAGTAAATAGGTACACTAGGTCTTCCATTTTAAACCTAGCTGGTGTTCATATATTGTTCCTTTTATTTACATTTTAATCTTTCACAAATGCATAAGTTCCTAAAATTGACATGCTCTCATGATAAAATATGAGAAAGTTGTGGATCTCCCCTTTAAGGAACCGAAGGACTGGTAGCTTGATGAGAGAATTTAAACAATAATTACAAAAGAATCCAATGGAAATATTTAACAACCCTGCCATATGCTTTGCATGGTCTCGGGAGCCAGATGAAGGACATTTTGAGCAAGGGGCACAGAAGATTCAAGTAGAGACACAGCACAGACAAAAGTGCGTGTATGTAGTTACCTGCAGATCAGACCATCTGAACTATATGAAACAACAAGATTGCCAAACTGAATTGTTAACTTTCTAGTCAAATCAAAGTATTTTCTTTAAGGATAAGGATAGAACATAGGTAGAGTACCAGTTCATCTGAGTTTTGATATTTTTGTACTAAAGGTCAGCTGTTCTCCTATCCACTGGCTCTTGAGTACAATGTGAGTCATTGTGAAAGTGAGCACCTCTTGCATCTTCTTAAAGAATCAACTTGTTCACAAGCATTAATTTTCAACCAAGAATTAACTCAAACTTTGGTAGGAGAGGTCAGGCATTGGTGAATTTAAATATATCACAACAAATTAAATGATTTTAAATGTTCATTCTTTCCAAACTCCTTCCTTTGCCAAGTCAACTAATGGGAATGATGATGGGTTGGGGATGTGGGCAGAGAGCAATCTATGTTGCTCTTTCCTTGCCTAGCATCCATGCAGACTTCTGGTTTTGCTATTTTTAAATAAACACTTTTTATTGAAATTACTTTTGGAAAGTCAATTTTCTTCCTCTTTTTTTATGCACAGCAATTCAGCTTTATTCAGCTCCTGATATTAAATTTAGCTGCTCAAGGCTTCACACGGTGGTCAATGAAACATACAATTCCACTGGTTACCTGGACCCACCCTCCTAGGAGGCAGTTTAATCATCACTTTTTATTATGTGATCATTTCTTTGGTGGCACACTACAAATGATATTTATTTAAATAAACACATTTATTTTAAAAAATCAAATGCCTATTAATTTCCTTTAAAATTTAATGTTCTTCTTAAGAAGAATTTTGGTGCATGAAATTTTGTCCATTTTATTGCTTACTGCATGCATCTCAAGGACCTACCTGTGTCCTCTCTTACTATATTCACATAGATCTAACGGTCCCCTAAGTTAGGAACTATTAATATGAGCAAATGAGCACTTCTGTTTCCAAAGGTACTTACAATCAATGCAATTAATTAAGTTACTAGTTTAAGTCAGATATTTCTGTGTGGCTAACATGTGTCAAGCCTAACTTCCCCACCAAGAAAATAGATGTATAGTTCTCTTTGCAAAATCTGTGTTACATGCATGCTTATATGGTGTGGGTGTGTAGAATTTATTTAAATAACAGAATGGAAGTAAAAGTATGAGACCTAGGATCTGATGTTGTACAGTATTAAACAGGACTTAGAGAAGAAACCAGTGGGAAGAAATATGGGGAGCAAACTAAATTCCTCATAGAAACCTCCCTCATGTTCCCTGACATTCTGTCTGTCCCTATCATATTCCAGATTACAAGGCTCCTGGAAGGCATTTACTCTAGCTTGTTTGACACCAAAATCTCTGCGTTCCTAGAAACTCAACTTAGTGTTTAGTACATATAGATACTCCGTATTTATTTACTGAGTGAAGGAAATATGGTTGAGATGGGAGAGGCAGGTAGCTAAAAAATGCCAGACTCTTGGAAGTAAAAGGGAGATGGGGACAGGCTAGGCAACAAGTGCCTGGAGTGGAGGTGGGATGGGAAGACTGTGGGATGGAAGTGGAGCCAGAATTGCCATCTGTGGGCAAGGAGAAGGAGATTACAGGAGCCTGCTCCATGCCTGGCTAATTTTTGTATTTTTAGTAGAGATGGAATTTTGCCATATTGGTCAGGCTGGTCTGGAACTCCAGACCTCAGGTGATCTGCCCACCTTAGCCTCCCAAAATGCTGGGATCACAGGCATGAGCCACTGTGCCTGACTAATATAAGCTCTTTTCTGATGAAAATTTTACATAGCTTTTATTAATCACTGAAATTGTAATTCTATTTTACTTCTTCTATAGAAATTAATTATAATGCAAATTTTATTCCTAAAATTTCTTAATGACCACTCAAATACACTCCTCTGCAGTAAGTATACATAAAAATAATTGTATTTGATTTTTAAATTCTTTTAACCAAAAACTTTAAATATTGAAACTTTCTGCAAGTTGAGATTTTATAATTATTAATAGATAATGAATCAAAAGCATATATATAGAGGTTCAAATGTTGATGAACTATTATTAAGCATAAAAAGTAAAATACATCTCTTAATGAGATACGTAAGGCCTTCCTCCAATTATTTTAAGATGAGTGATGGATATGCAGTTTTAAATAAAATGGGGAAGGACAATTGTGAAAGAGGAGGTAAGAAAGAAAAACTAGGGACAAAGAAACTCTCGGGCAAATGATTTGAGAGAGGAACATTATATATAGAAATTAAAGATCTGGAAATGAATTTCTTAAATCTTTCTGTAAAAATCACTCCCTGGACAATTTTTACATATTTCAGTTTGAAAACATCTAGATCTCAAACTTACTGGTCATGGCACACAATCAAATGAGGCAAAAGACTCTGCAACCCACACATCTTGCTCTGTCCTAGTGGGGCTGTGGGTGTCTAAGTATGGGCACATACGTAGGCACATTAAGAGCTTACTTGAATTCCTTACTGAACTCTTAAAATAACAATGCTCAGAAAATGTTAATGACATACTTAATTTGGTATATAAATACCAAATTTAGAAGTAACATATTTACTGGGAAGTTTCTTTAATCATACAAAAAATGAATGTTTGGAATTGTATGTCTTTCACTATTAAGAATAAAAAATGGACTTGCATTTTTGAATTAATCTATGGCTCTGCAGGAGGACATCATCATAGCGAAAAATGATCCTCAGGACAAGCTTTGAAAATTGCTAATCTATTATAATCAATGGACTGCATGGTTGCCAAACAATCCTTTGTAAATATCATATTTTTTCCCTTTTAAAACAGAGTTAATAGAAAATTGACTCAAAGGTCTGGTCTCTAAGTATTTTCCTTTTTCCCTGATCCCTCACTAGTACACTAAAGGCCTTCTAAGGCCATACCGAAGCAGAACAATGACTCAAAAAAGGATTTCCTGAGATCCAGAAACTTGCCAACAGAACTTATTTTGTCAACTCTCATAAACCATATAAAACTTGAGTTACTATAGACCCTAGACATAGACTTTTTGGATTTTCATCCCAGCTCTTCCATTTATTAATTCTGTGTGACTTTGTGTTGTTATTTGTGACTCAATGTCTCTATCTGTAAAATGAGACTTAATTGAGTTCATATTTATTTAAAGACAAATGTGTACAGTAGTTCTCAGTACATATTAAGTGGTATATAAGGGTTTATTTATTTTAAAATATGTATATGTTCATGTAACACTCTTATCACATTTTATATTTACAAACCACTCTCACATTAAGTACATTATTTCATTATTTTATTTTACAACATAGAAATTTCAAGAAAGTATAGCTCATTTATTTGTCTTAAAACAAATAAGTATAAACTGACGTATTTGAAACTTAAATCCAGATTTTCTAGTTCCATGTTAAGAGATCTTTTTACCAAATGTGCATCTGAATTCATTTTACTAATGGAGTTGTTTTGTTACTTTCAAATTGATTTTTGTATTTAAAGTTTTAGCTTACAGAGCACTTTCATGTGGGTAAAGCAGACATACTTGAATTGGAAATGTCTAGATCTCAAACTTATTGGCCGTGGTACACCTATGCAGGTTTTTCACCATCCTTGTAGCTAATTAGAGACTACACTTGGCTGAGTTTTCCTGGTTCCTAGTCCCACCTAGGTCACTTAAAAAGCCATTATCCAGAAAAGGAAAGATGATTTCAAGCAATACCTGGTGATACTTATATATGAAGTAAAAGGTCTCTTCCACACCTATTTCACTGTCCAGAAATATAATTTTCCAAGTTTCTAGATCAAACTTTTGGTTAATAGAAAACAATATACTCAAAAGCCATATATTCTCTTTCTGCGTCAAGTTTTTTTCTAATATAAATTCCATTACAATTTGTCTGGTTGGTAACTATTTTCTGTAACTGTTTGAAGTAAATGATTTTGATAGGAACAGGAGGTAGGAAAATTCTGGACCAAAGAGAGCAGGTGCCCAGTTAGGGCCCCACCCTCAAGACTGGAACCAGGGCCCAAAGTGGAACAAACATTTCTCTTTTCCCTCTTGAATATTGCCTTTTCCAAAACTACCCATGGTCTGCCCTGCCCCCAACCCCCATCCTGTGCCCGTAAAAACCCCAGGCTTCGCTGGCAGAGGGAGGAGAAGAAGGGAAGCAGCTGGACGTGGAAGACTGTGGTTGGGCATTGGAGAGAAGCAGCTTGACTTCAGAGGGACGGCTTGACGGCAGATCTTTGAAGAGTCCTATGCCGGACTCTGGGAAGATTACCTTCCCGCTCCAGCACCTTTTCAGCTCCCCTTCCCACTGTGAGCCACTTTCATTGGCAATAAAATTCTTTGCATTTACCATCACCAGTCTGTTCATGTGACCTCATTCCTCCTAGATGCCCGATAATTACTCGCGTGTGAGTACAAAAGGCTGTCACACTGATCCTCCACTGAGCTGTTAACACTTAAGCCATCTGCGGACACAAAGCTAAAACAGCACTGACTATAACACTATTTTTGGGTCTCCAGGGGTCATGGGCACCCCCACAAATGCTGCCGAGTTTGTTCCTGCCGGTGTCCAAAAGTGCTCGCCCTGGCCCCCGCACCCACTCACCTGCGTGCTCCCTCCCACTAGGGGTTGAGTGGGGCGCAGCAGCTTGGAGTGAGTGGAGTTCGTCCCTGTCAGCACCTGTGCACTCCAGTTCCTGCCCTCGAAGGGGTCAGGGAAACAAAATGACTCCTGGTCTAGAAAGATACGAACCTGTCTTTTAGAATCTTAAAGTTTCCTTTCTTAATTTCTGCTATGTAAATTTGGAAATTATCTATAAATGATCTCTCCACTCTCACTGGTTGGAATTCAAATGTCTCCCAGCCTTGTGTGAACTTTGGGTTTGCTCAGCTTATAGGACCCTGGTAGTTTTTGCCCAGTTTCGTGGAGTTCTATCTTTACGCCAAACTTCCTGCATGGGATAGAATTCAGCAACAAACTCAAGGAGACTTACTGTGTTCTTTCTCTTCCTAGCTGCCTCCTTTCTAATACACTGCTCCATAAGTCACTTCAATCTCACTGAACTCTGGTCTCTACCTTCTCAATATTGTGAGCCTGCCCTGCTCTGCTTGGGTTCTCCTTTTCTGTGCCATGCCTTGAGGCAAAAAGCTTGGGTGATAATAAGGCTGATCTTGTTTGTTTTCCTTCTTTTGGGGATCTAAGTCTGTAAGAGGACTTTGATCCCTTAGATCAAAGTCCTGTGTTGCTTGTTGTCTCATGTTTGAAAATAACAGTGTCATATGTTTCTGGTGGGATGGCAAGTCTGCTACTTCTTACTCCACTGTGGTGTCTGTCGAAACAAATAATAAAACTTTGGCTTGTGCTTTGCCTGTCTTTGTTAATTTTTTAAGTTTCATTTTACTATTTGCTCTTATTCTACTTTAAAAATATATCAGTCTGTGAGAGAAGGAAAATAAAAAACTGCTTTTAAATACAATAGTTTAAATGTTAATGTGCATACAGATCACCTGGGAGATCTTGTTAAAATTCAGATTCTGATTTAGCAGGGGGCTGGAGTCTGAGAGTCTAACAATCTTCCTCGTGATGTCAATGCTGCCAGTCCGAGCACCACATTTCATGTAGCAATGCTCTATGCAGCAGGAAAACCAAGATTTGAATTCAGACCCATGATAAGCATTGATAACTGGTAGTTCATGTCACCGAAGCAGGCAAACGCATGAAGAAGCAATAAGACAGCCCAGGTAAGGGAAGAAAGACTTGTTTCTTTTTTCTCCATTCTCTCTAAACCAACCTTGGAGGAGCTGGTCTTAAAAGTGGGGAGTGGGGGGCGGAGCAAGATGGCCAAATAGGAACAGCTCCAGTCTCCAACTCCCAGCGCGAGCGACACGGAAGTCCGGTGATTTCTGCATTTTCAACTGAAGTACTGGGTTCATCTCACTAGGGAGTGCCGGACAATCGGTGCTGGTCAGCTGCTGCAGCCCGACCAGCGAGAGCTGAAGCAGGGCAAGGCATCGCCTCACCTGGGAAGCGCAAGGGGGAAGGGAATCCCTTTTCCTAGCCAGGGGAACTGAGACAGACAATACCTGGAAAATCGGGTAACTCTCACCCCAATACTGTGCTTTTTTTTTTTTTTTTTTTTTTTTAGGGGGAGTCTCGCTCTGTCGCCCAGGCTGGAGTGCAGTGGCCAGATCTCAGCTCACTGCAAGCTCCACCTCTCGGGTTTACGCCATTCTCCTGCCTCAGCCTCCCGAGTAGCTGGGACTACAGGCGCCCGCCACCACGCCCGGCTAGTTTTTTGTATTTTTTTTTTTTAGTAGAGACGGGGTTTCATAATACTGCGCTTTAAGCAAACGGGCACACTAGGAGATTGTATCCCACACCTGGCCGGGAGGGTCCCACACCCACAGAGCCTCCCTTATTGCTAGCATAGCAGTCTGCAATCTAACCACAAGGCAGCAGCAAGGCTGGGGGAGGGGCGCCCTCCATTGCTGAGGCTTAAGTAGGTAAACAAAGCCGCTGGGAAGCTCCAACTGGATGGAGCTCACAGCAGCTCAAGGAAACCTGCCTGTCTCTGTAGACTCCACCTCTGGGGACAGGGCACAACTAAACAACAACAAAAGCAGCAGAAACCTCTGCAGACGCAAACGACTCTGTCTGACAGCTTTGAAGAGAGCAGAGGATCTCCCAACACGGAGGTTGAGATCTGAGAAGGGACAGACTGCCTGTTCAAGTGGGTCACTGACCCCTGAGTGGCCTAACTGGGAGACATCCCCCACTAGGGGCAGTCTGACACCCCACACCTCACAGGGTAGAGTACACCCCTGAGAGAAAGCTTCCAAAGCAAGAATCAGACAGGTATGCTCGCTGTTCAGCAATATTCTATCTTCTGCAGCCTCTGCTGCTGATACCCAGGCAAACAGGGTCTGGAGTGGACCTCAAGCAATCTCCAACAGACCTACAGCTGAGGGTCCTGACTGTTAGAATGAAAACTATCAAACAGGAAGGACACCTACACCAAAACCCCATCAGTACATCACCATCACCAAAGACCAGAGGCAGATAAAACCACGAAGATGGGGAAAAAGCAGGGCAGAAAAGCTGGAAATTCAAAAAATAAGAGCACATCTCCCCCGGCAAAGGAGCACAGCTCATCGCCAGCAACGGATCAAAGCTGGATGGAGAATGACTTTGACGAGATGAGAGAAGAAGGCTTCAGTCCATCAAACTTCTCAGAGCTAAAGGAGGAATTACGTACCCAGCACAAACAAACTAAAAATCTTGAAAAATAAGTGGAAGAATTGATAGCTAGAGTAATTAATGCAGAGAAGGTCATAAACAAAATGACAGAGATGAAAACCATGACACGAGAAATACGTGACAAATACACAAGCTTCAGTAACCGACTAAATCAACTGGAAGAAAGAGTATCAGCGATTGAGGATCAAATGAATGAAATGAAGTGAGAAGAGAAACCAAAAGAAAAAAGAAGAAAAAGAAATGAACAAAGCCTGCAAGAAGTATGGGATTATGTAAAAAGACCAAATCTACGTCTGATTGGGGTGCCTGAAAGTGAGGGGGAAAATGGAACCAAGTTGGAAAACACTCTTCAGGATATCATCCAGGAGAACTTCCCCAACCTAGTAGGGCAGGCCAACATTCAAATCCAGGAAATACAGAGAACGCCACAAAGATACTCCTCGAGAAGAGCAACTCCAAGACACATAATTGCCAGATTCACCAAAGTTGAAATGAAGGAAAAAATCTTAAGGGCAGCCAGAGAGAAAGGTCGGGTTACCCACAAAGGGAAGCCCATCAGACTCACAGCAGATCTCTCGGCAGAAACTCTACAAGCTAGAAGAGAGTGGGGGCCAATATTCAACATTCTTAAAGAAAAGAATTTTCAACCCAGAATTTCATATCCAGCCAAACTAAGTTTCATAAGTGAAGGAGAAATAAAATCCTTTACAGATAAGCAAATGCTTAGCGATTATGTCACCACCAGGCCTGCCTTACAAGAGACCCTGAAGGAAGCACTAAACATGGAAAGGAACAACTGGTACCAGCCATTGCAAAAACATGCCAAAATGTAAAGACCATCGAGGCTAGGAAGAAACTGCATCAACTAACGAGCAAAATAACCAGTTAATATCATAATGGCAGGATCAAGTTCACACATAACAATATTAACCTTAAATGTAAATGGAGTAAATGCTCCAATTAAAAGACACAGACTGGCAAACTGGATAAAGAGTCAAGACCCATCAGTCTGCTGTATTCAGGAGACCCATCTCACTTGCAGAGACATACATAGGCTCAAAATAAAGGGATGGAGGAAGATTTACCAAGCAAATGGAGAAAAAAAAAAAGCAGGGGTTGCAATACTAGTCTCTGATAAAATAGACTTTAAACCATCAAAGATCAAAAGAGACAAAGAAGGCCATTACATAATGGTAAAGGGATCAATTCAACAGGAAGAGCTAACTATCCTAAATATATATGCACCCAATACAGGAGCACCCAGATTCATAAAGCAAGTCCTTAGAGACTTACAAAGAGACTTAGACTCCCATACAATAATAATGGGAGACTTCAACACTCCACTGTCAACATTAGACAGATCAACGAGACAGAAAGTTAACAAGGATATCCAGGAATTGAACTCATCTCTGCAGCAAGCAGACCTAATAGACATCTATAGAACTCTCCACCCCAAATCAACAGAATATACATTCTTCTCAGCACCACATCGCACTTATTCTAAAATTGACCACATAATTGGAAGTAAAGCACTCCTCAGCAAATGTACAAGAACAGAAATTATAACAAACTGTCTCTCAGACCACAGTGCAATCAAACTAGAACTCAGGACTAAGAAACTCAATCAAAACCGCTCCACTACATGGAAACTGAACAACCTGCTCCTGAATGACTACTGGGTACATAACGAAATGAAGGCAGAAATAAAGATGTTCTTTGAAACCAATGAGAACAAAGATACAACATACCAGAATCTCTGGGACACATTTAAAGCAGTGTGTAGAGGGAAATTTATAGCACTAAATGCCCACAAGAGAAAGCAGGAAAGATCTGAAATTGACACTCTAACATCACAATTAAAAGAACTAGAGAAGCAAGAGCAAACACATTCGAAAGCTAGCAGAAGGCAAGAAATAACTGAGATCAGAGCAGAACTGAAGGAGATAGAGACACAAAAAACCCTCCAAAAAATCAATGAATCCAGGAGTTGGTTTTTTGAAAAGATCAACAAAATTGACAGACCGCTAGTAAGACTAATAAAGAAGAAAAGAGAGAAGAATCAAACAGACACAATAAAAAATGATAAAGGGGATATCACCACCGACCCCACAGAAATACAAACTACCATCAGGGAATACTATAAACACCTCTACACAAATAAACTAGAGAATCTAGAAGAAATGGATAATTTCCTGGACACTTACACTCTTCCAAGACTAAACCAGGAAGAAGTTGAATCCCTGAATAGACCAATAGCAGGCTCTGAAATTGAGGCAATAATTAATAGCCTACCAATGAAAAAAAGTCCAGGACCAGATGGATTCACAGCTGAATTCTACCAGAGGTACAAGGAGGAGCTGGTACCATTCCTTCTGAAACTATTCCAATCAATAGAAAAAGAGGGAATCCTCCCTAACTCATTTTATGAGGCCAATATCATCCTGATACCAAAGCCTGGCAGAGACACAACAAAAAAAGAGAATTTTAGACCAATATCCCTGATGAACATCGATGCAAAAATCCTCAATAAAATACTGGCAAACCGGATTCAGCAGCACATCAAAAAGCTTATCCACCATGATCAAATGGGCTTCATCCCTGGGATGCAAGGTAGGTTCAACATTCGCAAATCAATAAACATAATCCAGCATATAAACAGAACCAAAGACAGGAACCACACGATTCTCTCAATAGATGCAGAAAAGGCTTTTGACAAAATTCAACAGCCCTTCATGCTAAAAACGCTCAATAAATTCGGTATTGATGGAACGTACCTCAAAATAATAAGAGCTATTTATGACAAACCCACAGCCAATATCATACTGAATGGGCAAAAACTAGAAAAATTCCCTTTTAAAACTGGCACAAGACAGGGATGCCCTCTCTCACCACTCCTATTCAACATAGTGTTGGAAGTTCTGGCTAGGGCAATCAGGCAAGAGAAAGAAATCAAGGGTATTCAGTTAGGAAAAGAAGAAGTCAAATTGTCCCTCTTTGCAGATGACATGATTGTATATTTAGAAAACTCCATTGTCTCGGCCCAAAATCTCCTTAAGCTGATAAGCAACTTCAGCAAAGTCTCAGGATACAAAATTAATGTGCAAAAATCACAAGCATTCTTATACACCAGTAACAGAGAAACAGAGAGCCAAATCAGGAATGAACTTCCATTCACAATTGCTTCAAAGAGAATCAAATACCTAGGAATCCAACTTACAAGGGATGTAAAGGACCTCTTCAAGGAGAACTACAAACCACTGCTCAGTGAAATTAAAGAGGACACAAACAAATGGAAGAACATACCATGCTCATGGATAGGAAGAATCAATATCGTGAAAATGGCCATACTGCCCAAGGTAATTTATAGATTCAATGCCATCCCCATCAAGCTACCAATGAGTTTCTTCACAGAATTGGAAAAAACTGCTTTAAAGTTCATATGGAACCAAAAAAGAGCCCGCATCTCCAAGACAATCCTAAGTCAAAAGAACAAAGCTGGAGGCATCACGCTACCTGACTTCAAACTATACTACAAGGCTACAGTAACCAAAACAGCATGGTACTGGTACCAAAACAGAGATATAGACCACTGGAACAGAACAGAGTCCTCAGAAATAATACCACACATCTACAGTCATCTGATCTTTGACAAACCTGAGAGAAACAAGAAATGGGGAAAGGATTCCCTATTTAATAAATGGTGCTGGGAAAATTGGCTAGCCATAAGTAGAAAGCTGAAACTGGATCCTTTCCTTACTCCTTATACGAAAATTAATTCAAGATGGATTAGAGACTTAAATGTTAGACCTAATACCATAAAAATCCTAGAAGAAAACCTAGGTAGTACTATTCAGGACATAGGCATGGGCAAAGGCTTCATGTCTAAAACACCAAAAGCAACGGCAGCAAAAGCCAAAATTGGCAAATGGGATCTTGTTAAACTAAAGAGCTTCTGCACAGCAAAAGAAACTACCATCAGAGTGAACAGGCAACCTACAGAATGGGAGAAAATTTTTGCAATCTATTCATCTGACAAAGGGCTAATATCCAGAACCTACAAAGAACTCAAACAAATTTACAAGAAAAAAACAAACAACCCCATCAAAAAGTGGGCAAAGGATATGAACAGACATTTCTCAAAAGAAGATATGCATACAGCCAACAGACACATGAAATGCTCATCATCACTGGCCATCAGAGAAATGCAAATCAAAACCACAATGAGATACCATCTCACACCAGTTAGAATGGCAATCATTAAAAAGTCAGGAAACAACAGGTGCTGGAGAGGATGTGGAGAAATAGGAACACTTTTACACTGTTGGTGGGATTGTAAACTAGTTCAACCATTATGGAAAACAGTATGGCGATTCCTCAAAGATCTAGAACTAGGTGTACCATATGACCCAGCCATCCCATTACTGGGTATATACCCAAAGGATTATAAATCATGCTGCTATAAAGACACATGCACACATATGTTTATTGCAGCACTATTCACAATAGCAAAGACTTGGAATCAACCCAAATGTCCATCAGTGACAGACTGGATTAAGAAAATGTGGCACATATACACCATGGAATACTATGCAGCCATAAAAAAGGATGAGTTTGTGTCCTTTGTAGGGACATGGATGCAGCTGGAAACCATCATTCTTAGCAAACTATCTCAAGAACAGAAAACCAGACACTGCATGTTCTCACTCATAGGTGGGAACTGAACAATGAGATCACTTGGACTCGGGAAGGGGAACATCACACACCGGGGCCTATCATGGGGAGGAGGGAGGGAGGAGGGATTGCATTGGGAGTTATCCCTGATGTAAATGTCGAGTTGATGGGTGCTGACGAGTTGATGGGTGCAGCACAGCAACATGGCACAAGTATACATATGTAACAAACCTGCACATTATGCACATGTACCCTAGAACTTAAAGTATAATAATAATTAAAAAAAAAAAAAAGTGGGGAGTGGCTGGGGGTGGGGGATGGGAAGAGATGATTCAGGTGAAGATAATGTCTTACCTTTACTTGACTATGCCAAGGAGTTAGGGTCCCAGCTCAAGGCTGTACTGTGGCAATTCACTGGCAGCACATGAAACCCTGATGGAATTCGACTCTATTAAACTTTTAAATACTGAAAGTGATAGAATTGCCCACAATACCATCAAAGCACAGGAAGATTATACAGAATATTACTAAAAACAGTGATTAGAAAAAAATTATTTCATATTTATGCTTTTAATCTTAAAACTATTCAAAAATGTAGTTATATATATACATTTGCCTTGAGAAAAATTTTCAACTGCATTTCAAAGTTCGTATAAAAATGAAGTAAACTATAAAATTATTTTTAAATGTTACCAAAAAGCTGTGTTTTTGCAACTCAAAATTAAAAACATCCTGTTTAGAATAAAACACACACATGCACACACTCACACATTTTATAATGGAGTCAAGTCAGCATTTTTATGATTGGCATCTCTTATCTGTTTAAGGTCGGTCACTTTATTTATAATGTGTTTACTTTTTTAATACAAACTTATTCAGCTTGCAAGTTATTGAGAGATGTGGTGGTGAAATCTAGGTAATAGAAAACATACAATGTAAGGTTGATTAACTCTAAAGAGAAAAGTTATTTTGTGACAGTGCATAGGCAACAGGATTGGATAATTTTGTGGATGCATAAATTGAATTACAATTATTGCCAAAGGCAAGCAGAACCATTAGAAAGCACATCAAAAAAGTAACCAAACCAGACACACTACCAGTGTTTTTAATGGGTGTGTCAATTGTCCGTGAAGATGTTGCTGAAAAACAACCTGGTGAGAATCTCTTTCTGCTGTGCTTCAGGAAAGGGAACTAGAAAGATATGTATTCCATTGACTTAGAAAACAGTGCATAATTTTGGAGGTTAAGTGAGCCAGCTCATGCAAACATGTAGAAGAGTATGTGCACACGTGTGTGCACACATAAAGAAAGCTTTGTTGTGCTTATTTTTTTGATATTCAGAGTGGAAATATTTGTCCATCAGCCTTCAGCCAGAAAGCTATATTCCCTAAAAAAATACCCGTAGAGAATATCGCTTTTCTCTCCTAATTCTGACATTCGAAACCCTTTTAAAACTTTCCTAAATGAAAAAGAGAAAAGGTGACTACTGTTTTGTTGAGATAGATCTACTCCCATTCTTGCTCAACTTTAGTTCCATCTCTTCTGAGAGGTTTTTCGGGCCATTTCAGTATAAAGTGATCTATTTCTTTATCATTTTCACTCATTTATCCCTTACCTATCTATCATCTATCTATCAATCATCTATCACTTTCATTTAAACACTGCTGAGTATCAGTAATTATTACTCTTTGTGCTATTTTCCAAAATAGCTCTTCCAGGGTAAGGAATTAGTCATTTTGGGGTATCTTAGAGCACTTTCTGTGGTACCCAACATACAATAAGTATTTAATAATCATCATGTTGAGCTCTGAGCATATGCTAGATATTGCTACATTACTCACATCTAATATTTCCATTAATTCTTATGGTAACAGTGAGGTAGCTATTTTCTCCATTTTCCAGATGAGGAAACTGAGGCTCAGAGAGGTTAAATGGCTTGCTAAACCCATCCATTGAGTTAGAATTTTAGTCTGATTCCAAAATTTTATCCCAATGATATCTGACTTTTCTGGTACCTCTATAGGCATTATCTAATAAATTAGGAGATCAAGTTGTAGATTCTCTAAATAGCTCACTGATTTTGCACTAGTCACTTTATTGCTATCAACTTTAGTTTACCTTGCTCTAAGACAAAAATAAATCCACAGAGCCTACATATGGGTGAACTTGAGAAATAATATTTATTTAACACCTTTTATGTACCACAAACTATACTAGTCAACCTGTTACATACATCTCCCTTAATTCTCCCAATGCCCCTAAAAGGCATACATTAGTATTCTAAATGTTAGATTCAGGAGGTGCATGTGCGGAATTCCATGGGTGTATTGCATAACGGTCAGGTTTGAGCCTCCGGTGTACCCATCACCCAAATAGGGAACATTGCAATCAACAGGTAATTCTCAACCCTCACTTCTCTCCCACTCTCCCCACTTTTGGAGTCCCTAGCGTCTATTATTTTCAAAAGGCATATATTATCCCTGTTTTATAGTTACCGAAAGTGAGATCCAAAGAAGTAAATTTCTCAAATATTCAGTCTGAAAGTAATAAAGAGGCCAGGTGCGCTGGCTCACGCTTGTAATCCCAGCACTTTGGGATGTCGAGGAGGGTGGATCACAAGGTCAAGAGATCCAGACCATCTTGGCTAACACGGTGAAACCCTGTCTCTACTAAAAATACAAAAAATTAGCCAGGCGTGGTGGCGGGCTCCTGTACTCCCAGCTACTCGGGAGGCTGAGGCAGAAGAAGGGCCTGAACCCGGGAGGTGGAGCTGGCAGTGAGCCGAGATCGCGCCCCTGCACTCTAACCTGGGCAACAGAGCGAGACTCCGTCTCAAAAAAAAAAAAAAAAAAAAAAGAGAGAGAGAGGAAAAAAGAAAGAAAGAAAGAAAGAAAGAAAGAAAGAAAGAAAGAAAGAAAGAAAGAAAGAAAGAAAGAAAGAAAGAAAGAAAGAGAGAAAGAAAGAAAGAAAGAAAGAGATAAACAGTCCGGATTTCAGCCTAGGTCTATCTGGCCCTAAAATAATTGTCTTTCAATTCCTCCATGTCAACAACTGGAGGAAAAACTGCTGCCAAGCTAATATTGACGTAGACAAATCACTTCTTATTTAGAGAGAAATGATAGGTTTCCTTAATCCACTTATATTCCGTATCCCTGTTAGGGCTCAGGTTAGCTTTACTTTAAAAAATATTATCCCTGTTGAAAATGTGGTTTAAAGCGGAAGCTAATCAAGTCAGAGTGATTGTAATAAAAAAGATGCAAATTTACCAACATATCTGTCTCTAGATAAAATTGTAACTTGTGTTACTTTTGAGATTCAGCAAAGTGTAGGCAATATTTTACATATCTATTTCAGGGAAATCTGTGAATGCCTTTGACATCATTAAAAACGTTTAGTTTTCCAGTTTACAACTAATATTAGTAGGTATCACTAAGGTGTTAACATGTTTTGTAAGCCCTACCAAAGACATGTAGTGAAGAAATCAAGCTTTCATTCTATAAGCAGACTTTTCACTTGCCCTCTAAATCTAACTTTTTCTTTTAACTGCAGAATTTTTTTCCAGCAACTAATTAGTCAGGGATGGATTTAGGTATTGTTATTACTTGTCTATTTTACTCACTCCAATCTGGCATATGACTTTCTTTTTCCATTTAATTATAGAGTATTACATCTGAATTCAGGGTAGTGAGCTGCATTTATGCTGCTGTTAAAATAGTGTAGACTCAGAAAACCAATTTCCTGTTTGGGAAAAAGAATGAACAAACCTATAACTATTTCTCTCAGGATGTCTCCTAGTGCAATTTTCACCTGGAATTAAACCTTTAAGTCAAAATCTGCAAACACTGCCAGAAATTCTTGGCTTAATATCATATAGCAGTGAAGATTATTTTCTTTTAAAAGATAAGTTAACAAATCTTTTAATTAACAGGAAGTTACTACTGCTTGCCTTTCTGTGAATATGCTTTATTTAGCATTAAGGCGGTTCTACAAAAAGCCATCATAAAAATATATATACATTTTTCTTTATCACATGAAGGTCATCCTAGCTGCTAATCTAACTTTATTGAGAAGGTCTTTTGTGCAACTGATAAACAGAGAATGTGCTTATTTCAACTTCTCCCCACGTCCTGACAGAAAATTTTTCCTCAAGGCGATATTAAACACGTAAAGTGAATAACTGATGCAAAATTGGCCTTTACATTGTGCAATCTAAGTAACTTCTCTACTATAGTTTGCTAATGAATATAGCCCAGGAGTTCATTAAGATCTACATGGCAAAGTAGTAGCAACAATCTGAATAGTGTGCAGTTCTTAAGGACCACTAAAGACCCTTAGCAAGCCAGAGCCTGAGTTCCTCTGCCAAGCATGTTGAGAATATAGCTTTCATAACCGGAAGTGAGATAACTCCTGCTGCACTAGTTAAATCTGGAAAAAATGCCAAGGGTATGAAATATTCCTAGGCCATCCAGTGCCTGCTTGTACCACACCTGACCATGAGCAATATTTTGGCTATAATTTATCTATTGTAAAAGTGGTTTACAGTTAATTTTATGAAAAGTTGAGCACAGTTTTGTTCTGCTCTACTGCTTCCAGGTAGATGTGTGAGACTACTGGAACATGTCAGCACTCATTGGTCTCCTACGGGTCTGTATCACCTTACCTGTACATTAAGGTAAGATTGGAGGATGTGACATTCTCGATATCACTTGCTAGACTGAATACACAATCTTCTAGCAATCTATTTTGCTAACTTGAAACAACTTTGTTGCTTACAGATAAAATTATACATTTCATATTTATTCTTGAAAGCATGGGATTCAATCTCTACCAAGGGTTAAGCCTAGTAAACAATGTTCAAGCTAAAGTTACCTGAGGGAGGCAGACATATCTCGAGTTAATATAGCTAATCCTATAAAGAAGGCTCTTGGCAATTGCATTGATTTCATTTTACTGAGAGTGATTTTGAGACATTAAAAAGTAATTGAATATTTTACTCCCTTTACACACTCTGAAACATCTAAAAAGGACAAGGATATTTAGGAGCTATAGTACATAAAATGATACACACTCTATAGTCACAGTTGAATACTTTTGTACATTTTCATTCTGCTGTCTTTGCAGAAAATGCATTAACAATCAAACTGTGTCTTTTTTTTGTTTTCCCTTTTCTTCTCTCTCTTTAGTTTTATAAAAGGATGCTAGCACCAGTAAGCAAACTCTGTGTATTGCATTCTTGGAGAATAAATTTCTAACTGTGGTCAATATATTTCCTGCTGTGTTAGGTTAATAGCTCCTTTCCATTGTTTACTGCAGAAAATGCATTTCACTAAGATCGTTCCTGTTTCATTAACTTACTTAAAAAACAAAAAAGCAGTAACTTCACATGTTAAAAAAAAGTATATTTAAGATGCACATTCCAGTTTTTTTTTTTTTTCTTTTTTTTTTTTTGAGACGGAGTCTTGCTCTGTCGCCCAGGCTGGAGTTCAGTGGTGCGATCCCAGCTCACTGCAAGCTCCACCTCCCGGGTTCACACCATTCTCCTGCCTCAGCCTCTCGAGTAGCTGGGATTACAGGCGGCCACCACCAAACCCAGCTTTTTTTTTTTTTTTTTATTTTTAGTAGAGATGGGGTTTCACCATGTTAGCCAGGATTGTCTCGATCTCCTGACCTCGTGATCCACCCACCTTGGCCTCCCAAAGTGCTGGGATTACAGGCGTAAGCCACTGTG
The DNA here is from genome assembly GCF_003255815.1 of Theropithecus gelada. Taxonomy (NCBI): domain Eukaryota; kingdom Metazoa; phylum Chordata; class Mammalia; order Primates; family Cercopithecidae; genus Theropithecus; species Theropithecus gelada. The sequence goes on from NC_037668.1 coordinate 106,713,507, forward strand.
CCTGGCCGCACATTCCAGTTTCTACATGAAGAAAGTAGTCTGAATGAACATCGCCGGTCCAAAGTTTTTCTGGAGACTTGTGTTATAGCAGAGGGGAGAGAAGTCTCTCTTCCCTGGTGTGAAAAATATTATGGTCACTATTTGCAACACATGATCTGAGCTCCCAGGGCAATAGCTCCTTAGAGACAAAACTATATCAGTTTATACACACACACACACACACACACACACACACACACACTCATTGAGTCGGGGCAGTTTCTGTTTTCGCCATGTGAAGTCCCTAAGAGCTCAGCAGACAATTACATCTTGCATGAACGTGAACTCAGAACAAGAACTCCTTATTATCAGGAGGATGGCACCATTCATTCATTAATTCATTCAAGAAATACTGAGTGTCTTTTATGTGCTGCACATCATTCTAGGTATTACAGATAGAGTGATGAGAGACAAAGTTCCTGTATTCTAATGAGGGCCACAAATAATAAATAAGTAAAATTCAACAATAGAACTTCCGGTTATATCCTACCTAAAAAGCAGAGTAATGGGGAAGAGAGTGGCATCTAGTTTGGAGGCATGGCCAAAGACTACCCCAAAGAGGTGACATTTGGGCAACTGTGGGCAAAATGAAGGAGTCAGTGATGTGACTATTTGGGACAAGCATATTTCATGCATAGGAGACCCCCCAGTAATAAAGGTGTAGAAAAAGAGCTTGTTTTGTGTGTTTGAGGACCAGCCAAAGGCAAGAATGGCTGGGGTGCAGTGGCTAATGTGTGAAGACTAGAGAGTAAGTTGCAGGACACAGTGACAGCAAAGAGAATGGTGGGAGGATCTTTTAATACTCCAGGAGAAAGTACGTTACTTGGACACCGGTGGTAATCATGGGTGCAGTAAGAAATCATGCTGATTTAGAAAATATTTTCAAGTAGAGTCAAAAAAGTCTTATAAAGTGTGAAAAGAGAAAGAGGAGCAGTGGTGCCATTAATTGAGATTAGGAAGACCATGGATGTATTAGACCATTCTTGTGTTACTGTAAAGGAATACCTAAGACGAGGTAATTTATAAAGAAAAGGGGTTTAATTGGATCACAGTTCTGCAGGCTGTACAAGCATGGCATTAATATCTGCTTGGCTTCCTGGCAAATTTGAAGGTATTTCCTGAGGCCCAGGCAGATAATGAAACAGGAGCAGGCACATCACACAGTGAGAGGGGGAGCGAGAGAGAGAGAGGGTGAAGAGGTGCCACACTCTTAAACAGCCAGATCTTGCCTGAACGTGAATTCAGAGCAGGAACTCCTCATTATCACGAGGATGGCACCAAGCCATTCATGAGGAATCCACTCCCATGACCCAAATATCTCCCACCAGGCCTTACCTCCAGCATCGAGGATTACATTTCAACATGGGATTTGGGGAAGACAAACATCCAAACCATATCAGTGGGTGAGGCTCTTTTGTTGTTTCCAGTGGACAGCAGAAGTCTTATGTTGACCATGCCAAGTTTGGGAAGTTCAGTCGACATAAAAGTGGAGATGCCAAGTAGGTATTGGCTATTTGTGTTTGGAATTCTGGGGGAAGGTTGGGGCTGGGGATATAAACGTAGGAGTCACCTGCCTATTGGTAGTATTTAGCTCCTTGCGACTGATGTGATCAGGGGAGGCAGTGAGACGGAAGAGGTCTGGAAACTGAACAGATATGCTGACTTGGGAGGTCTGGAAGAAGAAGAGAAACCCTGAAGGAGGTTTCACATTGTGAGGACTGATGTCTAATCATGCTGCTGGCCATTCAGATCATACAGTGCATCAGAAAACTATTTTACCTAGTCTTTGAACTATCATGGTTGGAGGGAAAGAATTCTCCATAACTACTAATTAAAGCAATTATAGAGGGAAGAAACTCTTCAAGGCAGACAGGGTGAATGCCAGAAGATGCACAATCAAAACAACCCTCTTTCTGCACCTCCTTCAAATTAAAGACTGAGACTTCACTTTGTACCATATTCTATAAATTAGTTCCAGAAAAAATATTACTGGAAACTTGTATACATAAGAATTTCTAAGCTAAATCCTAAGATAACTGAATATAGTTTTTAATTTTTACTTCAAATTTAGTCATTTTTAGTGAATCCTTGTATTATTTCTGAAATACCAACGTAGGAGAGTTCCCTTAAGAAGTTATAATCGATTGAATTCAATATTCTATTTCTGATGTTTACAATAGGCAAAATCAGTTGACTTGGTCCTTTATCAGGATAATATCTTACTGTAACTTTTTCTTCTGGGGGTGCACTAAACATTTTACGTGCTCCAAGCAAATTGTCTAAGGAGACGTATCTCTTTGTCAGGATCCTTTGTTAAGATTGCTTTAAGAACAGGAAAAAGAGCACTTAAAAAATATAAAAGAAACCCTGTAGTTACACTAAATGGAGTTATTTTCTTACCACTGTGTTTGCCCTTCGTTTGTCTAAGAGTTTTTTACAAGGGTTGAGAAAGCTGACATCTCTCTCTGTTCTTTAATTCTTTGTTTATGAGCTAGTGTAATCAAACAAGAATGTACACAGCATGGCGAGTGGTAAACAACCATTGCTTTGTTATCATAGCTTATAAAATTACAGAATTTCTCAGGAGGTTCACATCATTGTTTGGCACAGAGCATTTTCCCATTAATTAAGAAAAAGATTCACTTACAGAGATTCAGTAAGCACATTTTAATTATTTCTTCAACATTGTCTAAAACCAAATGAATAAGAAGGTTATGTACTCCAAATTCATTTTAAAGACTTTTAAGTCCACATATCTTTTGGCCCGCATTGTTTACATTAGCCTCATTTTTATTATCCATTTGTGGCAGGAAATTCTTAGCAACTAAAGCTGTTGCTATCCCTGCAATGTTCTGTAGAGATGCTACATTTGAAGCATAGCTGACTTTGGAAGCCAAGTGAATGATCTAGTCAAAATGAAGCTCATCTCCACTCTTAAAGATGATCAGTGTGTTTGACACCTGTCTCAGGAACTCTGCAAAGAACCGTCTATGACTTGGATTTGACTCTATGGAAACAGTGGATACTCCTATGGAAACTAAGAAACTAAAAATTTACTGGACAGTCTTTAAAACTTGGGTGCTAGATTTGATATCCTGGAACTGCTATTCAAGCTGCTACATATTTGATTCCAAAGGAGAATTCTACTCATGTATTTGCCCACAACATCTCCTGCTATTTAAATATTGAAACACCAGACTAAGTATTCTTACTGTTACAAAGGACAAGACTGATGAAAAAAATACATGCATATACAGCCCTTATCTGATAAAATTCCTGTTTCCATGTTTAACCCATGAATATCTTTCTCAATTTTGTTTTATACTGGGGAATTAAAGATAATGCTAACTGCAGAAATTGATTGACTAGGAAATGTTCACTACTAGTATGGTTTGGCTGTGTCCCCACTCAAATCTCATCTTGAATTGTAACTACCACAATTCCCATGTGTCATGAAAGGAATCCGGTGGGAGGTAATTGAATCACAGGGGTGGGTTTTCCTGTGCTGTTCTCATGATAGTGAATAAGTCTCAGGATATCTGATGGTTTTAAAAATAGGAGTTTCCCTGCATAAGCTCTCTCTCTCTTTGCCTGCTACCATACATGTAAGACGTGACTTCCTCTTCCTTTCCTTCCACCATGATTGTTAGACTTCCCCAGCAATGTGGAACTATAAGTCCATTAAATCTCTTTCTTTTGTAAATTGCTCAGTCTTAGGTGTGTCTTTATCAGCAGCATGAAAACAGACTAACACAATAAATTGGTACTGGGAGTGGGGCACTGCTGAAAAGATACCCGAAAATGTGGAAACCACTTTGGAACTGGGTAACAGGTAGAGGTTGGAACAGTCTGGAAGGCTCAGAAGAAGACAGGAAAATGTAGGAAAGTTTGGAACTTCCTAGAGACTTGTTGAATGACTTTGCCCAAAATGCTGATAACCATATGGACACTAAAGTCCAGGCTGAAGTGATCTCAGATGGAAATGAGGAACTTGTTAGGAACTGGAGAATATGTGACTCTTGCTATGTTTTAGCAAGGAGACTGGTGGCATTTTACCCCACCCTAGAGATTTGTGGAACTTTGAACTTGACAGAGATGATTTAGGGTATCTGGAGGAAGAAATGTCTTTCTTTCTTTTCTCTTTTTCTTTCTGAGATGAAGTCTTGCTCTGTTGCCTAGGCTGGAGTGCAGTGGCATGATCTTGGCTCATTGCAATGTCCGCCTCCCGGGTTCAAGCAATTCTCCCACCTCAGCTTCCCGAATAGCTGGGATTACAGGTGCATACCACCATGCCTGGCTCATTTTTGTGTTTTTAGTAGAGACAGGGTTTCATCATGTTGGCCAGGCTGATCTCGAATTCCTGACCTGGTGATCCTCCCACCTCAGCCTCCCAAAGTTCTGGGATTACAGGCATGAGCCACTACACCTGGCCACTGGAGGAAGAAATTCCTAAGCAGCAAAGTATTCAAGGGGTGACTTGGGTGCTGTTAACAACATTCAGTTTTATAAGGGAAGCAGAGCACAAAAGTTTGGAAAATTTGAAGCCTGACAATGCAATAGAAAAGAAAATCCCATTTTCTGAGGAGAAATTCAAACTGGCTGCAGAAATTTGCATAAGTGACGAGGAGCTGAATGTTAATCCTCAAAACAATGGGGAAAATATCTCCAGGGTATGTCAGAGGTCTTCATGGAAACCCCTCCCATCACAGGCCCAGAAGTTTAGGAGGAAAAAATGGTTTCATGGGCTGAGCCCAGCATCCTTCTGCAGTTTGCAGTCTAGAAACTTGATGCCCTACATCCTAGCTGCTCCAGCCATGGCTAAAAGGGACCAAGGTATAGCTCAGGCTGTTGCTTCAGAGGGTGCAAGCCCCACGTCTTGGCAGCTTCTATGTGGTGTTGAGTCTGTGGGTACATAGAAGTCAAGAATTGAGGTTTGGGAACCTCTGCCTAGATTTCAGAGGATGTATGGAAATGCCTGGGTGTCCAGGCAGAAGTTTGCTATAAGGGTGGGGCTTTCATGGAGAACCTCTACTAGGGAAGTGTGGAAGGGAAATGTGGGGTCGCATGGCCCATGCAGAGTCCCTACTGAGGACTGCCTAGTGGAGCTGTGAGAAGAGGGCCACTGTCCTCCAGACTCCAGAATGGTCTGTCTCCAGACCCCAGCTTACACTGTGTGCCTAGAAAAGTCACAGACACTCAATGCCGACCTATGCAAGCAGCTGGGAGGGAGGTTGTACCCTACAAAGCCACAGAGGTGGAGCTGCCAAAGCCCATGGGAACCTACCTCTTGCATCAGTGTGTCCTGGATGTGAGACATAGAGTCAAAGGAGATCATTTTGGAGCTTTAAGATTTGACTGTCAGGCCAGGTGTGGTGGCTCATGCCTGTAATCCCAGCACTTTGGGAGGCCGAGGTGGGTGGATCATGAGGTCAGGAGATCGAGAACATCCTGGCTAACATGGTGAAACCCTGTCTCTGCTAAAAATACAAAAATTAGCCAGGCATGGTGGTGCATACCTGTAGTTCCAGCTACTTGGGAGGCTGAGGCATGAGAATGGTGTGAACCTGGAAGGCAGAACTTGCAGTGAGCCGAGATTGTGCCACTGCACTCCAACCTGGGCGACAGAGTGAGACTCTGTCTCAAAAAAAAAAAATTGACTGTCCAACTGGATTTTGGACTTGCATGGGGCCTGTAGTCCCTTTGGTTTGGTCAATTTCTCCCATTTGGAATGGCTGTATTTACCCAATGCCTGTACCCCCATTATATCCAGGAAGTAACTAACTTGCTTTTGATTTTACAGGCTCATGGGTGGAAGGGACTTGCCTTGTCTCAGATGAGACATTGAACTGTAAACTTTTGAGTTAATGCTGAAGTGAGTTAAGACTTTGGGGGACCTTTGGGAAGGCATGATTGGTTCTGAAATGTGAGGACATGAGATTTGGGAAGGGTCAGGGGTTGAATGATATGGTTTGACTGTGTCCCTACCCAAATTTTATCTTGAATTGTAACTCCCACAATTCTTATATGTTGTGGGAGGAACCTGGTGGGGAGGTAATTGAATGATTGGGGCAAGTCTTTCCCGTGCTGTTCTCATTATAGTGAATACGTCTCAGGAGATCTGACAGTTTTAAAAATGGGAGTTTCCCTGCACAAGCTCTCTTTTTGCCTGTTGCCATTCATGTAAGATGTGACCTGCTCTTCCTTGCCTTCCACCCTGATAGTGAGGCTTCTCCAGCCACATGGAACTGTAAGTCCATTAAACCTCTTTCTTTTGTAAATTGCCCAGTTGTCTTGGGTATGTATTTATCTGCAGCATGAAAATGCATTAATACAACTACTTAGTAAAATCAATGTTGATTTCTGTCACATAAAATCCAAATGGGATGTTCTTGATTGGCAGGTAGCCTTCTATAATAAGGACCCAACCTCCTTCCACCTTGGGGCTCTGTCCTTCTTTAGATCCATGGATTTTCTTTTGGATTTTATTCATGGAGAGGCAAGGAGAAGGTGGAGAAGGCTCACTTGCTTCTTTATCAATTTACCTGGGAAGTGTTATTCCTTACTTCTGCCAACACCTTCATTAAGTACCAGTCACATGGTTCCAGTGATCTGCCAAGGAGAATGGGAAATGCAGCCCATTATTTGGCTGTTTCCAAGTAAAATCTCCACACAGTGCAACAGAATTATGAATCTATGATTTTCCCTGACTTATCTGTCTCAAACATCCTTTACAATCGAGACCATCCTGGTTAACATGGTGAAATCCCATCTCTACTAAAAATACAAAAAACTAGCTGGGTGTGGTGGCGGGTGCCTGTAGCCCCAGCTACTCAGGAGGCTGAGGCAGGAAAATGATGTGAACCCAGGAGGCGGATGTTGCAGTGAGCCGAGATTGCACTGCTGCACTCCAGCCTGGGAGACAGAGCGAAACTCTATCTCAAAAACAGACAAACAAACAAACAAACAAAAACAAAAACAAAAAAGCATCCTTTACATATACTGAAGTGAGGTTATTTTGTTCAAAGCAAATTTGGTTGGTTTTTACGTTTAAGGACATCAAAAACTAATTGTTACTTACTATGCTCATTACCTGGGTGATGGGATCATCATTCATATCCCAAACCTCAGCATCACATAATATACCCATAAAACAAACCTGCACATGTATCTCCAAATCTAAAAGAAAAGTTGAAGTTAAAATAAAAAATTAAAATGTTACTCCATTAAAAAAGGAAAAAGAATGTGTGCTTTATATTTTGTTTTCTTTTTTTTTAAATTAGCAGACCAAGAGTCCATTAATTTATTCATTCTGGTTTCTGATTAAAACAACTCCCATGTGCTTTGTAAACTCTCTAATATAATGGCCCATGTGCATTAGACTTCACCAGTCTTCAACATTGGTTTTTCCCAGAAATATGAAGTAATCTTTTTTAGTATCTGAGTCATATTTAATGGCTTTCTCTTCTGCAAGAAAACAGAATCTGTGTAGTTAAGGTACGCTGTGCATTAAAGACATTATTCAGACACCTTGATAGATAATTAAAAAATGTGTTTTTTAAAAGGAATTTTTTTTAATTTAAAATAGTTTTTTTCCTTTTTTAAGGAAATATTTAGAGTTAGTGCAGCATTAATTTCCGGATGATTTAACCTATGCAAATATTCAGCAGAGGAAAATAGTCACATTAATCAAGAGACAGTATCTTGTAATTTGTGGCTTTAATTGATTGGTGGTGGTGGGGAAGTATGTGCTCTTTTCTCAGACATTTATTCTCAGCTTCCATTTGAAATTCTAGCTTTTAGGGATTTACTCCATTGATCTTGGAACTTTACAAGAGCCACACAATAAAATGCAATATAAATATTCCTGTACCATAAATATTACTATCATTTAAGATTTACCCTATGAAAAGGCTCCTGGAAGCATAGGCCCCAGTGTAGAGGCCTGAGGAAGAAAATGATCTGAAGGAGCTGCGTAGGATGCTGGAGATGGAAGGATGGTGCCAGTGGCGACTTTCCCCTGTTCTCTAATTGCACTTTAAGTGGGGCTGATTGATTTGGAGTACAGTGAACAAGTGTCAGTGAGAAAAGCAAAGCTACTACTTAATTTTCTCCAAATACATTTCTCCAAATACATTTTCTAAATGCCCAATATTTGCTAGACATTTTGCTAGAATATGAAATAATGAATATGAAATAATGAAGAAGAACATAATAATTCTTGTACTTCTGGAGCTTATCATTTAGAGTAATTAAAATGGAAATACCTATCCTGGTAAATTGAATCAATAATAACAACAAATAATAGTGAAAATGGGATGATAATACTAGTAGTTTCAGTTTCATTTGAACTGTTTTTGTCTTCCAGTAATGCATTTTAATTTACATATGTAACATTTATATATACATACATATATATATATGTACTGCTCATTGATACATTTGTATACAGTTAGCAATAGGATGAAAGGCAGGGCAGTGTTATTCACAGGATCCAGAATAATACTTGGTACATAACAGGCACTCAATCAATGACACTGTATGGATAAAAAACATAGTCCTGGATGGAAAATCAGAAGACTACAGATTCTATGGAAATTCTACCAGGTTTTTCTTTGTGACATAATAAATGACTCCCAGTTTTAGTTTTCTAATCTATATAATGGAATAAAAATACCCATTCTCCACACCTTACAAAGTAGCAGTTCCTTGGGTGGGAAAAAGATAGCAGATATGTAAGACTTGTGAGTGTTATTATAGCCAGTAAACAGTCAAACTGGAGTATTTTCTTACTTAACTAAGACATTTCTCTTTTTTGAAATAAGCTTTCTGATGGACACATTTCAGTGAAGTGAAAATAATTTCATTTTAGAAAATTTAATCGCATTACCATCAGACAAGTATTTTCGTGAAATTTCTAAGAACCTAGCATCTCTTAGAAATTTAGCCTAATAGAGGTGACTTGGGGCCCTATAAGAATCTCAGTGCATCTTTCCCACTCCTTTCCCATCTATGGACAGATGTTTCCCAAGGAAATCCTTGGTTCACCCTTCATCTGTCTGGAATGCATAAAAGAATAAACTATCACTTGAAGGCAATCTGACAACAGACTAAGAGACAGGAGCACACTCAGAAATTTGAGATTAAGATAGAAGAGGCATGTTTTATTCAAAGTTCAATATCCATTTATTTTGAGGATAAGGGTGTCTGTGTTGTGACTCATGCATGCTGTGAAAAAATGCCAAGTGTCTTGATAACTAATGTTAGTAAGGAAAGATTCACCAAGAGGGGGCAGAAGCTCATGAAATGCTAATCGTTGAATTCAAGAGTGAGAATCAATTTCAGATTTTCATGTTTTGGGAACATTTCAAATGACTTAATATTTTAGTGAAAAATCCATATATTCTGAGAGTAATGATAAACATATTTCTTTGCTTCGATTCATCTCTGAGGTTTCTTTCCTTTCTTACTGCTTTGGCTTTCCCATTTTGCTTTTGTCTTCTTGCTGCCTCTCATCTTCCCTCTAAGCATTCAGATTAAAATTCCGTTCCTTTACCTTCTTTAAAAAATATGATTATAAATGTGCTCCTTTTATAGTAAATGATGAAAAAGCAGAAACTTTAAGCCAGAAAGACAGTACTTCCTTTGAAATCCCTCCTTTAACAAATGATTTTTCAGAGTTTTGAAAAACCCATAAAGAGAGTGTGTTTTCTCCAGCCATTGAAGATATGATAAATGGTACATCCTGAGAGTGAACGGAAGAGTCATTTAAGAAAGTTTGAAGAACAAATACTCAGGCTTAGTTAGGGACTGCACACTAACAAGAGGTGCAAGGCAGTTAGGTGAATGACAATGGATCAAATTAATCCTATAAAATGACAAGGACAAACACTGGGGACCTTCATTGTGAAATGTCTTGGAGTAAAGGCTTAGCAAGAAGTCAGTCTTGCATAAACATAAAAGCCAAACTCTTAAAAAATAATACATTACCAAAGATGATTTATTTTTATGCAAGAATGGTTCTTTAGAAATTATTTTAGATCTTTTTCTTGAATATCAATATTGATTTAGCTAATAGGACATGTCTTTTTTTCATCTTTATAAAACAATGACTTCAAAAGAGGAGAAGAGTACTCAGAAGGAGCAATCACAGACTGTGAGCACAGAATGATTTCAAAAACTTCTGCATTTGAACACAAAAGTGAGTCAATAAAACCATAGCCTCCTTCAATTTGTAATTCAAACACATAAAATAATTTGACTTCAATAGGCAAGGCAAATTCTCACTTACTTGGACATTTCTCAGGTACTACAGAAAGTCAAGGAGAGGACTTAAAGGGAAGAAAACGTTTGACTAATGATTAATAAAACTGTTGTTGCTCCAAAGTATTGTTGAAAGTGGAATCTTTTCAACATCTGAAATATATCTTGATACAAAATGCAATCCTGTTGAATAACTGCAGAAGAAGTGTTGGCTCTGTATTAATAAATCTGGATTTAATGCATAAATAGATGGATTTAATATCTTTGTATTAGACAGTTTTGAAAGAAACTTGGTATAGTCAAATTAAATTCATATATTGTTTCATTTGCATATCTTGAGTCTGGTAGCTATGTAGCTATAGAGAAAACATTTTTTTTTTAAAAAAGCAACTGTGCCACTTGCTCTTTTTAAATTGCTTTGCTGCATTTTTAAGAGTTTTAAAAATGGGTACTTGATGTGCATAAAACAGCAACTGTTGCTCATTCTGTCTTTACCTCTACTCCAGCAAAGATATGTTTTGAAAAGGAATACATTAGAAATACATCAAAATACATAATGCAATGGAAATGAGCTTTACTATTTTTTAATCCTCCATTCCAAGCATTTTGTTTGCCCTGCAGAAGAAAATGCCTCTCACAAAATCCTCACAGCCACCTATCACTGTGGCCACATTCATGGCTCCATCTAGGCAATTGGCATGGATCAGGAAATATGATAGAACTGTAAAGAACAGGCTATCCATCATTCTAATAATAGCAACGTTTTGATTGAGAATAAACACAGTTGAATTATTTGTAAGGACGTGGAATAGATGAGCTGGTTAGAAAGAACACTTCTTCAGATGACTTTTTCCTTCTTCCTCTTCCCTCTATGCCACAATAATTCAAGAAGGTCATTTCAGCTAATAAAAAGAGCAAAGTGAAACACTAAAAATAAAACACTTGGATTGCAAAGATGTACTGAGACTTCTTAAAGAAGTTTGAAAGATCAAAACTTTAAATAGAATATATTACAAACCACAGAATTTGGGATTAATCAATGATCAAAAGATCTCTGAGAATTTTGAAAAGGAAGCTGATGAACAATTGTTCCACATCAGTAATATACTCCAACTTATTTTTAAAGAAAGCGAAACAGTGCTATGAGATTTTGCAATTCCTTTTCCCTTTGTTATTTTTTGTTCAAATATACAAATATTTAAATATTTTTAAAAATATAAAAATTATATTTGATATATTTATAATGTGTGTATATATCTATAATATATGTTAGAAAAATAAATAATAAACATTGGTGAACCAATCAACCAACTCAAGAACTAAAACGTTAACATGACTTTCATCTACTCATATACACTTTGCATGCCCATCCTCCTACCTTTCCACCAGAGAAAACGACTGTAGTTATTTATTTACATACACACACACACACACACACGCTCATAGACACACAAACACATATATGTAGCTTTTTTGACATATGCATGTAAGTCAAAGTCAAATATAACCTAATATTATTTCTGCTGAGATTTATAAAAATAGTTTCATATCTTCCGTGGTCTTATAGGACTTTTCTGTTTAACATCTTAAGAGGCATCCATATTTTCACAAATAGTTGTGTTTCATTCACTTTAACTGCTTTCTCATATTTAATTGAGTAAATATAACACTATTAACTTATTTATTCCTTTGTCATTGTACATCTTTGTAGCTTCCATATTTTATTATTAATCATACTGTTATGAATATTCTTGCATGTGTCTTAAGCACCTATGTAAGCTTTTCTAGGGTTACTACATAAAGGTAGAATTATTGGTTTGCAAGGCACATGAATGTGTAACTTTACAAAATAATATCAACAGGTTTTCCAAAAAATGTCCAAATTTGCAATCTTGGCAGCAATTTGTATGAATTTCTGATGATTCACATTCTCCCCAGATTGTTATATTTCTTAATTTTTTCCACTCTAGGAGGTATACATAATAATTACAAAATGATTTTATTAGTAATCCCTGTCTCATTATAGTCTAAATTACATTTCATTTATTGCACATTTAACAAATATTCTTTGAATGCCTACTATCTCGACCTGCCAGACCTGTATTGATTCTAATAAGAAGGTGCTGTGTCTGAGAGACTGAAGAAGAGTCCCAGAGCCAGAGAATGAGACATAAGGTTTATCATAGGAACTTACATATAAGGCAGTCCAGTGGTGACAGCCTAGATAGGAGAACCATTTGTAAAAAGATGCAGTTTTGTACCATTTGTAAAATGTCTAAAGTTGATATAGTTTAGCTATATCCACATTCTCAGGGGATGCTTAAGTTATGGCTATCAGGTATGTCTAAAATGCAGAGTCATTCTCAGTATCCTTCATTTAAGTTATTGCTGTCAGGTGTGTCTGCCATGCATATGTTCCAGGAACTGCTAATTATGCTGTAGATATAACACTAATAAAAAAAATCCCTGCCCTCATGAAGATTGAGTTCAAATAGGGCAGAGACTGAAAATAAACATAATAAATAAGTGAATTATATAGTATATAAGAAGGTAACAAATGTCATTGAAAAAAATAAAGTGAGATAGGACTCCCACAGCAGAGAACCAGTTGAAATTTTAAATATAATAGTCGGGGTTGACTTTTGTTGTAAGCCATTCTTGCATTGCTACAAATAAATACCTGAGATTGAGTAATTTATAAAGAAATCCAGTTTAATTGGTCCGTGGTTCTGCAGGCTGTACAGTAATCATAGTACTGTCATCTGTTTCTGGGGAGGCCTAAGGAAGCTTCTAAGCATGGCAGAAGGTGAAGCGGGAACAGGCATATCACATGGCCAGGGCAGGAGCTCTTGTGAGGAAGAAAGTGGAGTGGGTGAGGTTGGGGGTAGATGCCACATACTTTTTAACTACCAGATCTCTTGTGAACTCAGAGTGAGAGCTCACTTAACACCAAGGGGATGCCCAAGCCATTCACGGGCGATCCACCAGATGACCCAAACACTTCCCACTAAGTCCCACTTCCAACACTGGGGATTACATTTCAACATGAGATTTGGTTAAGGACAAATATCTAAACTACATCAAGTTTTCTGAGAAATAATTTTAGCAAGGACATGAAGTAGATGAAGGCTTTAGCGATGTAGAGGAAACAGCTAGAGCAGGAAGGATACTGGTGTGTTTGAGGAATAGCTAGGAAGTCATTATGTTGGGAGCAAAGTGAATGAGAAGAGAGTGACAGGAGATGTGATTGATAGGTAATTGTGGGGCCAGTTCCTCTAGCATCTTGCAGGCAATTTTAAGGATTTTAGCATTTATTTGGTGAAACGTGAATCTACTGAGGAATTTTGAGCACAAGATTGACATGTTCCGGGGCTATGGGTAGAAGTATGGAGACCAGCTGGGAGAAAATTAGAAAAAATGTGAAAGATGCTGGTGGATTAGGTTAGGGTAATAAAAGGGGCAGTGGTAGAAACTGAGAAGAGTATATATATATACACACACCTATATACACACGCATACACATATACACACTTTTAACATATTGGGTCTTTATATTCTTGAACACAGAATACCCCTCTGTTTCTTTAGATCTTTAATATCTTTCAATAAGGTTTACATTTTCTATACTCATATTTCTACACACTTTGTTTCCATTATTGTAAATAGTCTCTTGCTCTCCCTCTTTTCTTTCACCCTCTGCTTTAACCATTGATTGTTTGTTTATTCCTTATGTATTGAGATACCACTTGTTTTTGAATAGGAATCTTATGGCAAGCCACCATACTGAATTCTCATTATTTCTATAAATTTGTCTGTAGATAATTTTGGATATTTTATGTGGTCAGTCATGTCATTTATGAATAGTAACCATTTTCTTCTTTTAAATATTCTTCAAAAATGTATGTCTTTAATTTAATTTGTTTTTCTTACTATATTGGAAAGGATCCTCAATAAAAGTAGCAGTTGTTTGCAATCCTTAATTTATTTCAGATTTTGAAGGGAACACATTTAATGTTTTGCTACTAAGAGGATATTTGTGATATACTTTGATACCTGTCTTTTTTCAGGCTAAGCAGATGCCTCTCTTCTTAGTTTCCTATTGTTACCGTACACAAGAGATGTTGAATTTTATAACATTTCCGCATTTCTTAGATGACCTTGTGGATTTTTTCCTTTAATCTAGTCATGTAATTTTAATATATTTTCAATGCTAAAAGGGTATTTGTATTCCCAAGATAAGCCCAACTTGGGCATGGTATATTTTTGAATATTATTTTGGATTCAGTTTGTAAATCTATTGTTTATAATTTATATCTACTTTTATAAATGAAATAAAGCTATGAGTTTCCTTGCTAAAACGGTCCTTTTCTCATTTATAAATGATTTCAGTATTACTACTTCTTGGCTGTCAAATCCAGTATATGGAATTTGTCCATACTAAACTTGTGAACTGTATCTTAATTACTCCTGTGGGGTTTCTACACACTGACATAGCATTCAGAAGCTTTGTGTTTGGGCCACTAGGGTCTTTTAAGATACCAAATACTTGATTAATCTAATGAAATCAGCACCCAGTCAATATATGTTGGGTCCCCTGTGCTTTTGTAATTCATAAATGACTATTATTAATATTTTATGCTTATAGATGAGCAGCATAAGAATGATTATTCTATTGGGCTGAGATGTAATAAGTTCAATATTGTAGGAAGGTGGCATTTTGAACATTTGATTGTTAAGTCGGCATCACTGTGTAAAGTTTCTACTATTTTGTTTGTGTTTTTTTTCTTGGTAACAATTTTGCATATGCACCTTTCCTAGACCCCTGCCCTAGCCATCTGGGCATCTGTTGTTATGTCTGCTTGCTTTTAGATTATCTTTTCTAAGTTAACAGTCTTATTAGTAGTAACTACTTGACTAGTTTACCCTAAGGTCAGAGATTTAAGTTGAAAGGTGCTTTAGATTATTGTCATTTCTAGCTTTCACCAGAACACAGGATTTGTCAAATAAATATGAATAATTAGGCCCAGAAAACTTTAAAATAACAACTTAGAAGAAAATTTAAACCACCAGCTTCATAATGTTAAGAAGTTGTTTAAATGGATTAATTATGCTCTTCACAATGTGGACTTAAACAGTTGCTTTAGACAAGTGGCACTGGGTTTGAAAACTTCAAAAATGTGTTTCTTTGACAAATTGAAGTGCTTCTTATATAGCGTTGCCAGATAAAAGCCCCTGCACCTACTCAGTTATTTCAGGACCAGCTTGAGGCTGAAGAAAAGGCAAGATCCCAGAGATCATGGCAGACTTCATTTGTCTCTTCCAGAAGAGAACCTTCCCCCTACAGATACCGGAAAGGCTGGATACCTCGGTTATTAGAGGATTTTGGAGATGGAGGTGCTTTTCCAGGGATCCATGTGGCTCAGTATCCACTGGATATGGGACGAAAGAAAAAAATGTCTAATGCGCTGGCCATTCAGGTGGATTCTGAAGGAAAAATTAAACATGATGTAATCACTAGACAAGGCCAGTCAAAAGACGAGGTCATTTACAGCAAATACACTGTCCTGGTTTCAAAGGATGTTATGAATGCAAATGATCCAGACTTGCAAAGGCCCGATGAAGAAGCTGTAAAAGACATAACAGAAAAGACAAGAGTAGCCTTATAAAAAGCTGTATCACAGAAGGTCGCTGCTGTCATGCCAGTTCGGGCAGCTGACAAACTGACTCCTGCTCAGTATATCCGATACACACCATCTCAGCAAGGAGTGGCTTCCAACTCTGGAGCTAAACAGAGGGTTAGTCAGATGGTAGAAGTGCAGAAAGATCCAACGGAGCCTCCAAGGTTCAAGATTAATAAGAAAATTCCCGGAGGACCACCTTCTTCTCCTGTACCTGTCATGCATTCTCCTAGCTGAAAGATGGCTGTAAAGGAACAACAAGAGTGCAAGTTTCCTCCTTGTATTTCTAACTGGAAAAATGCAAAAGGTTATACAATTCCATTAGACAAACGTCTGGCTGCCGATAGAAGAGGACTACAGACAGTACACATAAATGAAAATGTTGCCAAACTGGCCGAAGCGCTCTACATTGCTGATCAGAAAGCTTGTGAAGCTGTGGAAATGCGTGCCCGAGTAGAGAGAAAAATGGCCTAGAAAGAAAAGGGAAAACATGAAGAGAAACTTAGAGAAATGGCTCAGAAAGCCAGGGAGCGAAGAGCTGGGATCAAAACTCATGTGGAAAAAGAGGATAGGGAGGCACGTGAGAGGGATGAAATCCGGCATGACAGGCGACAAGAGAGACAGCATGGCAGGAATCTTTCCAGGGCAGCTCCTGATAAAAGGTCGAAACTTCAGAGAAGTGAAAATGGGGATATCAGCGAAGTCATTGCTCTCGGTGTTCCTAATCCTTGAACTTCCAATGAAGGTCAGTACGACCAAAGACTCATCAACCAATCCAAGGGTATGGACCATGGATTTGCAGGTGGAGAAGACGAAATTTATAATGTTTGTAATCAAGCCTGGAGAGGTGGTAAAGATATGGCCCACAGTATTTATAGGCCCAGTAAAAATCTGGACAAGGACATGTATGGCGATGACCTAGAAGCAAGAATAAAGACCAACAGATTTGTTCCCAACAAGGAGTTTTCTGGTTCAGGTTGTAGGCAGAGAGGCTGAGAAGGATCAGTTTAGTTTGGGGAAGATCCTTTTGGTCTGGACAAGTGTTTGGAAGAAGCGAAACAGCACGGTGGCTCTAAAAGACCCTGAGATAGCCGCCGCCCCATGGAATATGACCATGATGGTAAGAAGAGGAGGAAGGACTAGACACAATTTTCTTCAAAGTGAATGAACTATTATTATCCATAACCCTAATGATGCAAGTCATATGGGGGAACACTTTGTAAATGATCAGGACAAAAACTGAATCTGGGTGCCAGATCCCGGCACTACTTTTTTGCTGGAGAACGGAGGGAATAGAAAATTCTACTTTGAAGCATGTTTTTTAAAAAGTGGATTGTGTTTGTGCTTCTCCCACCTTTCAGCATTTATAGAACATGCTGCTCCACATACAGAATCAAGACCACTTCCTTTTATGCAACATTAATAGTTTGGGGTTAATATTTTGTGTGAGAACAGCTGCATACGAGTAAAGTTACCTCAACCACAGTGAGTAGGAGGGTGTTCACATATTGTAACGGTCCTGCCAAATAAATTTTGTCCCTATTGTGCTCTGTTTTAATTTGGAGTGGGCAAAGTAAGCTCTTGCTTGGTGCAACTATTTGTTTTAAATAAAAATATTTAGACAACAAAAATGAGATATACAATATTTGGGACATATAAAAAATATTTATTTGTCTGAAATTCAAATTTATCTTGGTGTCCTATATTTTTGTTTACTAAATCTGGCAACCTTATTTCTATGTAGATTAAAAACAAAAATAAGCTCTCATAAAAGCAATGTGCAATTCTGAAGCAGCACTTAACTCATCTGACTTAGTATATTATGTAATTACTTCAATTGGTTAGAATCTAATTAGTAACAAGAAAGCAACACAAGTCAATTTGGGATATTTTGTTCATGTGCATTCTTTATGAATATTTAACTAGAATGCTAGACTACTTTGGTGTATGGAATATCTTTTACACATAAAATGGAAGTAAGTAAGACAATAAAAACAAGTTAGAAGAAAAGGAGTTGCTGGTATTAGGTCAGGATCTTCTCACTTAACAAGGATCAGGAAGTGAGAACTTATTTCAGTTGTCTGGGTCTAAATTCACTTTGAGCAACTAACTCAAGATGATTATGATGTAGATGTATTAAAGATGGATATTAGTGGAGGAAGAGGACAGAACTCCACAACACAGCAATTACCTGAGAAATAGACTCAGGAGTTCAAGACCAGAGAAAACTTGATTAAAAGCAGGTGAAACAGCTGATATTTTCAACTATTCCCTATCGTTATCAGTGCAGGCCCAGCTCACTTAATTGCCATTTCTATCATCTGATAAGAATTCCTGGAATATTTCAAAGTGGGAGTGATGATAAATACTCTGTTTCTGTCAATAAATTCTCAGTTTCTGAGAAGTTTGTTTTGTAAATAAAAATTTTTAAATTCCCTTTTCTGTAAACAAACTCACAATTATGTTGTAAAGAACAATTCCTAGTAATTTTAAAGCTGCCTTTGGAGTTTGTGTTAAAACAAATGGAAAAGTCACATAATGACTGAAATAGCTTTTTAAATAGCCATGGGCTGAATATGCAAATGATATCATACAGTTAATTATCTCAGGTAATAGTATAGTTTGAGAATAGACGAGAGAACCTTTACTAAATTTTAGTGATTAGGTAGGCTTTTTATTATGATTTGGTAAAAGCCATCCTCCACCTCCCAGTAAGACTCTTCCACCCTGGGTTTAACTTTTGTTTCTTAAAGTCAGAGCAAAACAAAAAATAAAACAAAAACAATATGTAAAAATAATCAAGTTTCTCATTTTATGTTAATTTTTAAAAGAATATTTAAGATAAAATGCACAGTGCATGTATTATAATATTTGATCTTCTAATGTGCTTTAATTAGAAAGGCTATTAGGAAGGCTATTACCAGGAAGTTGAATTCCAGTCTGTTTTCAACAATTTCTCATGTTGGTAGAAGATTAAACATCAACATATTGAATAGCAGAATATTCTTAAACCCTATGATATTAATGTTAACTCTAACTATAAAGCACTCTTGCCAATGAACAGCAAACGTCTCACTGTCCAAACTCATTCATGTATTTTGGAAATAATGTTTTTCGTTATGTAACATATGTATCTTTTTATTTATTTATTTACATTTTTGACATTTTTTTCCAGATTTTATAATAATTTTTTATTTGTCTTCAATGGTCTCATATGTGAATATACTAAAATACTTTATGGCAAATTATCTGTTAACATAGGGTTTATAAGTATCATTGTGGAAAACTTCAGTTAAATATTGCTCATTATATATTAATAGAGATACTTATTACCTAATACACATTACTTTTACTATAACAAACTTGTCTCTAAAGAGTATTGTTGAGCAGGAAGCACTTGTTTCATATTTTGATTCTGGCAGTGCTATGGTCAATCACAATGCAAAAAAGTCTAGGAATCTAGAAGTGTTTTTTGTTAACACCTTTGAATTAGGGGTGGAAAAAACTTTTCAATCTGCTATTTAATTTTCCAGAGGGAAAATTTAAGGATCTTCATTTGGCCCATGAATTGATTACTAATTACTTATTTGACATTTAATAAATTCTAACGGCTATGTTGGATAATTTACAATATGGTCTGTATCCTCAAAGGACTTTCCTATTTATTTGGAAAACAAGACAAAGATCTGTGGCCAAGTCAGGTGTACATTTAACTGTGTTAAATAGGACAGCATTATCTTATGAAGTGATAAAATCCTAATTTAATTATAATTAAAGAATAAGGTGCTTATAACTTACTAGCTGGGAAGTAGAGACAACCAGGTCAAAAGGAATTAGACAAAGTCATCAAAGGAGGCTTCACAGAGAAGGTAGGACTTGAGCTATGTCGGACAGAATATTTAAATATAAAGTAGGGAGGAAAGCACAGTTTATTGAATAAGTATTTCTCTAGCCAAGCAGCCTCAGAACCTTGGAATCATCTTTAAATTCTTTTTTTTCCTTTCCTCTGGGTAATATAGGCAGAGGGTAGAACAGTTTGGAGGGCTCAGAAGAAGACAGGAAAATGGTGAAAGTTTGGAACTTCCTAGAGATCTGGAGGGCTCAGAAGACAGGAAGATGTGGGAAAATTTGGAACTTCCCACCTAGAGACTTGTTGAATGGCTTTGATCAAAATGCTGCCAGTGGTATGGATAATATGGCCCAGGCTGAGGTGGTCTCAAATGGAGATGAGGAACCTATTGGGAACTGGAGTAAGGGTCACTTTTGCTATGCAAAGAGACTGGTGGCATTTTGCCCTTGCCCTAGATATATGTGGAACTTTGAACTTGAGAGAGATGATTTAAGGTATATGGGGGAAGAAATTTCTAAGCAGCAAAGCATTCGAAAGGAAACAGAGCATAAAAGTTTGAAAAATTTGAAGCCTAATGATGAAATTAAAAACAAAAACCCATTTTCTGGGGAGAAATTCGAGCTGGCTGCAGATATTTGGATAAGTAACAAGGAGCTGAATAATAATCACCAAGACGATGGGGAAAATATCCCCAGGGCATGCCAGAGACCTTGTGGCAGTCGCTCCCATCCAGGCCCAGGGGCCTAGGAGAAAAAATGGTTTCGTGGGACAGGTCCAGGGCCCCCCCGCTCTGTGCAGCCTAGGGGCTTGGTGTCCTGTGTCGCAGCCACTCCAGCCATGGCTAAAAGAGGCCAAGATACATCTTGGCCCATGGCTTCAGAGGGTGCAAACCCTAATCCTTGGCAGCTTCCATATGGTATTGAGCCTGCGGGTGCACAGAAGTCAAGAATTGAGGTTTGTGAACCTCCACCTAGTTTACAGAGGACGTATGGAAATGCCTGAATGTCCAGGTAGGAGTTTGCTGCAGGGGTGCAACCCACATGCAGTGCCTCTGCTAAGGCAGTGAGGAAGGGAAATGTGGGGTTGGAGCACCTACACAGAGTCCCCACTGGGGCACTGCCTAATGGAGCTGTGAGAAGAGGGCCACCATTCTCTAGACCCTAGAATTGTAGATCCACTGACAGCTTGCACTGCACACCTAGAAAAGTCTAAGACACTCAATGCCAGCCCATGAAGGCAGCCGGGAGGGAGGCTGTACCTTACAAAGCCACAGGAGTGGAGTTCCCAAGGCCTTGGGAGCCCACCTCTTGCATCAGTGTGACCTGGATGTGAGACATGGAGTCAAAAGAGATCATTTCAGAGATTTGAGGTTTGACTGCCCTTCTGGATTTTAGACTTGCATGGGGCCTGTAGCTCATTAATTTTGGCCAATTTCTTCCATTTGGAAAGGCTGTATTTACCTAATGCCTATACCTCCATTGTATTTAGGAAGTAACTAACTTGCTTTTGATTTTACAGGCTCATAGGTGGAAGGAACTTGCCTTGTCTCAAATGAGACTTTAGACTGTGGACTTTTGAGTTAATGCTGAAATGAGTTAAGACTTTGGGGGACTGTTGGAAAGGCATGACTGGTTTTCAAAACTGAGGACATGAGATTTGGGTGGGGTCAGGGTAGAATCACATTGTTTGGCTGTGGTGCTACCCAAATCTCATCTTGAATTATAGCTCCCATAATTCCCACTTGCCATGGGAAGGGCCCAGTCAGAGGTAACTGTGTCATGCCGGTGGGATTTTCCTGTGCTGTTTTCATGATAGTGAATGAATCTCACAAAATCTGATGGTTATATAAAGGGGAGCTCCCCTGTACATGCTCTCTTGCCTGCTGCCATGTAAGATGTGACTTTGCTCCTCATTAGTTTTCCACCATGATTGTGATAACTCCCCAGTCATGTAGAACCACAAGTGAATTAAATCTCTTTCCTTTATAAATTACCCAGTCTCAGGTATGTTTTTATTAGTGGCATGAGAACAGACTAATACACCCTCACATTTAATCATTTGTCAAGCTTGTTGGGTTCCACTTCCCCAGTGTCACATCCATCTAGTTCTTCCCATTCTCATGATCTCTAGGCTAAGCCCTGTTATCTCAGTTAGAGCTCTGAAAGAACCTTCTAACTCGACTCCTTGGCTCTACCATGTGGTTTGTGCTCCTGGTTCTCCTTTCAACATTGCTGGCTCATGCTCTTACAACACAGTAGAGCTATGTCTTTCCATGCTATGTTACAAATTAAGTGCAGTCTCAACTCTGGAATTTTGTAGTCTCCATAGCAGGATCACAGCCTCTTTCAAGGTCTACAGGCCATTGTTTTCCTGCACATATGTTTCATACTTGTGATTCATTCAACTCAGTTGCTGTGCTATGTGCAGTCCGCAAATGTTAAGACAGAGTTCTTAACTTTAAAAAGAAACCTAGTATGTGACGTAATTACTTGACACAATTATAGTCCAGTGGGGTTAGTGGAATAACACAGATACAAACATGGCAGCACAGGAAGGTAAACATCACCTAGCTGGGGTTAGAGGAGTTGGTTTCCAAGAAAAACTTCTAGAAGGAAGCCTTTTTGTTATCAGCTAAAAAGAATAGCCATGTTTTTTTCAATGCTCATCATCATGTGTCAAGTATTTTATATGAATTGAATCATTTAATTATCACAACAATTTTGTGAGGAAGTTACCGTTGTTATCCACCATTTATAGATGAGAAAAAAAGCAAAATCCCAAAAACAAACAAAAAGAGCAAGACACAAAAATGTTAGGCAACTTGCTCACAGCCCTAGAAGTAGAGGTTGATGCTACAGGATTTGAACTTCAGCAGGCTGGTCCCAGAGTCTGCAGGTTTAATCAGTTTGTTATGCCTCTTTCTTACCTGATTAGCACTATTCTACTTCTGACCTGTTCATATTGTTCCTCTTTGTGATGCTTCCCCCCCACCATCCAGACTTGTCTCCTTATTGAATTCCTACTTATCTTTTATGGTTAATTGCCAAGGTTACCTTTACTTATGACCACACAAATGTACGTTTTCTACTCTTCTACTCTATAGCTCTTTAACACGCTTCAGCTATTTATCAGATTCTAACATATATTGTGTTAGTCCGTTCTTCTGTTACAGGAGCAAGAGAGAGATAAAGGAGGTCCCAGATTCTTTAAAACAACCTTATTTCTCCTGCAGTAACTGAGTGAGGACTCACTACCATCAAGGAGATAGTGTTAAGCCACTCATGATAGACCCATGATCCAAACAACCCATGATCCAAGCACCTCCCACCAGGCCCCACCTCCAACATTGGAAATCACATTTCCAGTTGATATTTGGAGGGGACAAACATTCAAACCACATCTTACTGTTATGATCTCTACACTTATCTGCTTTTTATGATATTATAAACTTCTTGACTACATCTTTATTCACTCATTTATTCAGCTGAATTCATTCATTCAACTCAGTTACTGTGCTACATACAGTCTGCACAACATGTTAAATAAAGATAGAGTTCTTAATGTTAAGAAAAACCCTAGTATGGGATGTAATTACATTAAACATTTATAACCCAGTGGGTTAGTGGAATGACATAGATACAAACATGGCAGCACAAGAAGGTGAATTTCACCTAGCTGGGAGTAGAGGAGTTGATCAACAAGAAAAGCTTCTAGAGGGAGTTAATGTTGAGTCGAGGTTTTAGTATTGAATTGACAGGTGAAGAGATGGATAATGTAATCAGCAGTGCTACTAGACCATGTTCCTGCATATAGTAGGTTCTTAACAAATATGCATAGAATATAATCAAATTAAAATTGTTACATGAGTTATTTTGTTTGTCATTCATATATTCTGCTGCCATGCAGACACAGTGAGAAGGACTTTAAAACCACTGATCAGAAAAGACTTTATAAAAATGAAAAGTTTCATTTTTTTTGAAATCTTCTGTCAAGCAGTCTCACAATTGCACATCATGTTTAATAGTTTGGCAAATATTATGGGCTTTGTAGCTTTTATTTTCTTTAAAAGCTCTGTATTTTTTTTTAGAGATTGCTAGATAAATACGTGATAGCACTCCATGCAGAGTGCACAGAACAGAACATTCAAGGATAAATCCTAACAAGCTGAGGGGATAAAAGATTTTTAAAAAATCAACTTGCATTTCAGGTTTGTCTGGACAAAAAAAGAAAAAGAAGAAAAAGAATAGAAATGACTTTTATTTAGTCCATTCAATAATTCAAATTACTGGAGAACAGTAGTGGTGTAGTCCCCAGGCAGAAAATTCTCCCATTTATTTTTAAAAATAATTTTTTATGCCAATGGTCTGTTTCTACCACTTAATGAAAGCTGAAGATCGATGCTTCCCTGGTGAGCACAAAGAGTAGGCCAAATATGACTGCAACACAGGTGACACATGTCAATACCTGTGGAATTATACAGCATAATAAAAATAGACAGCTAGAGTTGGCTCTGGTGTTTTAACATAAAAAATATATTGTAAAGATATGAGAGAATGTCTGCTCCGAAAGATTTTTGCACCAGGAAAAGTATTGTAGATACTTCCAGTATAAATGTACTTACATACTTTTTAAAAAATAATATTGGCAAAAAGTGTCTATAATATTGAATGTATGCATAAGATTTCTACATGAAATTTATTTAAATAACTTTTTGTTAACATAGTGTTAAAGAAAAGAACAGTACTTTCCATGGCATATGCCCACATTTGTACTTTAATCATAGCAACCTCATTTTCCAAAGGTTTATTTACGTAAGTGCTGTCTTTGTAAATGTTACGTTAGAAAAAAATATACACATTCACATAACCTTTTAAATCAACGACTGCTGGCAAAATGAATGGAGGAGACTAAAGAAATGTGCCAAAGTGGTTTGTAAAGGTAGTTAGCCTTAGTACTGTTTATAAAATTTATTTTAACTTTGATGCCTGATTACATTGCAACACTTTTTCAAGAATACATCTGGTGCTATAAGTATAGTGGGTAATCTGTGCTGAAAAGGGAATTTGGAAGGTGTTAAGTACATTGCCTCATGCAGATCTTTGACTAGGCTTTTTAGGCAGATGTACTTCTGAGTGATTAAAATCTGGTGAACTTGACCTTTTCTCTTCATCTTGTGCACTGGAGGCCAACTTTTCCAGAGTGGGCCTCCACACCAGGGCCTTTTTAGTGGATGTAAATGAGAACAAAGAAACCTCCTCCTAACATGGTGAAAGGTCTTGTCATCAGACAGACAATTTTTCACTTTCCAGATGCATTATTTAAAGGAGCTGATGAAATTGACCAATTGTTTTGATCTTGGATGAACAAAGTCTGCAAAGATAATGCTGGAAAAAAACAGCGAGAGCAGTCATAAACTTCCTAATGACTAAGGTAAACTTTTAATTAGTCATTCAAATTATTTTTAAATTATCAAACTCACTTTTATCATCCAGATGTCATATTTTCGTAATTCACTTGGTAAATCTTTACTTTGGTTTGGCTTGTTAATACGAACTTAAATGTTGTAATTGAGTGTGAAAAAATAGTTATTTTCACTACTTAAGTTCTGGATTATCTTTATAGATGCTTTACTTTAGAAATACAATTATATTTAAAACAGAGAGAGATACCAGCAAAACCTATTTCAATCACTTTTCATGTTGACTTTCTGAGGGCAAATAAATAAAATTCTTCCTCTATTACATTCTTTTTTTTTTAACCCCCGGGCCAAATTCTTTGTCTAGATTACACTACCATCTGTTTTCATTTGTTTGGTATTTAGTTACAATTGTTTCACAGGGTATATTTTTGAATAATAATTAATAGAAGTAAATCAAACCTTTCAGAGAAATAATTCTCATATGTGGAATAGCAAAACCAGATGAATATATGTCTGGAAATATCAAGTTAATTTTCAAAGTAAGGACTAGGGATTTTGCCTTGTGGCCTTGATCGAGGTCAATAGGACTCATGTGGTCAAGTCTTGGCATAGTGTTCTGAAAATGCTATCTCCTACCAAAAGTTAAGGTAACTGGAACCAGGTAAAAGACATCAAGAAAACACAAGGGCATAAAAGGAAGAAAACCTAGTAACCCATATTTTGTAAAACTAGAATAAGATGTTGTGTTAAATCATTTAGTATTTTTGGCAGTATATTGGAGGTAAAATGTTATACTCCAAAGCAACCATGACTAATTCTTCTACCTGCTGTTCCCTGGGTTTCTATATTATTTCACTGCTGTTTTCTTTCCTTGGCTCTGCAGAGGGCAGCTTTCCTCTTGGGAAAAAGTGATGAGGAGTCCAATTTTTCATTTTTCAATATGGTCTAAAAATTTCATCTGCATGCCGATCTCACTTTGAAACCGGTGGAGTCTCTGACCCTGGAAGAAGTATTTAACTAAATGAGAAACAGCTTGTGAAAAAATGACAGGAGAATCATTTTATCATGCTAATGTACATTTCAAATCCAAATGCAAAACATGATGGTCAATAGAGGCAAAATCATCTGGCAAAGGCCATAATGCCAGGAAATATTGTCAAAAACTCGTTCCGTTCGTTGTAGCCAGTGTCTCCATTAGACATAGAGGGTAATAAAAAAAGCAAATGTTAATGTCATTAAATTAACCAAATTAATGTTGAGTTACTATTATTTAGCATAATTCAATACTTGTTTGAACTCTTAATGAACAGTTTAGCAGGATCTATAATTTTTTATTGCCTATGGCTAGAAATAGCTTTGCAGAATTACAAATAGTGCATCTTATTACATTATATTATAGAAGGTTATCTACCTTACTTATATGTTATTATAGAATGATAATTATTTGCAGGCATAGTCAGAAACATGGTCATCCCCTGAGAACATTATTTTCCTTACAGATCTGTCCAGCAGAAGGCTCACTCCCTAAGGTTTTTCCCTTTTTTTTTTGAAATAGGAAGTGTTACCATTTTCCCAGACTTACATTTTACTTTAAAATTTACAGAAACTTTCACAACATGAATCTGAAACCATTTGCTACCCTTCTGTATCTTCTTTGTCATTTGCCTTTCATTAACATTGATGTAAAGTAAGTTTACATAAACAAAAAATGCAAATTCTCATGTACATTTCAGAGATTTATTGAGGATGTTGATTCCTATCTCACAGTCTTTCTTATCCCTCTACTTTATATTATGCTGTGTGATTTCACCATAAAAATCTCCCCCAAATATTCAGACTCTTATCACTCCTTATGTCCTCTATGCTGTGACTCATATCACCATGAACTTTTTCCTCCCCTGAAACTGAGCATCCACACATTAGGATTAGAAAGCTTAAGCTCCATTACCTTCTTTTCTGAGTACAGCATCATTTCTTTTCAGACACACCTGCACACCTATTCTTTGATCTTATTGAAACTTTCAGTCCTTTGACACCCAACTATTTCTTCTAGCCTCTGGGTTTATTTTAGGCATTCCTTCCTTTTCAAAACACTTAGTTAATCGCTTCAAGAGTCCTTTAGCTACCAGCCTCAATTCCTTTGTCTCCTTGCCTTTCTGTGTCCTTCCCTGTAATCTTGCAAACTTTTAAAGCTTGTCTTCTTCTTCCTGTGTACAAGGACAGGCAATCACAAAATTTAACAGGTACTGTCATTTATTTCAACAATTACATTCATCCTTCCTTGAACATATAAAGCACCTAAGTCTGCAAGCTCCCCTGCAGACTTAGACCACTGCAATCTTGATTCCTATTTCAAAGAGACAAGTAGAAGCCACCAGGTAGGAACTTAAAGCACATTAAAAGCACACAGAAAAAAAAAATACCACATGTTAAAACACATTGAAAACACATAGATAAATGCACAAGAAATAAAAAATGTATCTCAATAGTACACGTTACATTGTATATCATCAGTCTATCTTTACAATAACCTTGTGTGTGTCCGTGTTTAAGCCTTAGCTTTACCAGTGAAATTCAGGCTCAACAATATTGAGGGTTTTGTCTAATGCCACACTCCTAGTGGTAGAGATCAAGCAATTTCAAGTTTTTAGGTTAATTCCACCATATTTTGTTAATGATCTTTTCACATGCGAATTTTCAGATGAAAAGGTACGCTCCTTATTCATTGTATTTATCACAATGCTTAGCCTAAAACCTTATAAATAATTATGTATTCTATATATTTTACAACAAAGCAGTATATAAAAGCATCTGCTTTACAGCAACCATATCCATTTCTTGACTAATCATGAAAATTCTAATTGGACACTACTGCTCTTAAAATAAAGTGAAGAAGTGACACTTATTGGATTGTCTGCCTTTATTCTTAATTTTTTTCTTCAGTTTGCAGTTATGTACAACTACAATCTTGCCATCTAGATAGACTAAACGGATAAAACAATCTCTACAGGAAAGATACACATGTGGAAATCATTAGGATCATGTGGAAATTATTTAAGATTTTGAGCTCAGATAAGAGGCACATACGTTATTTATTGTACGTGATTTGTTTTACTCCTGCCTTTTAGACACAACTTGGTGTTGCTAGCAAATAAGCTGACTAATCTAAAATGTGAAAATTCTATAGTGGAATCTGAGTTTTAAGCATGACACAATGATCTGGTACTTTAAATGCTTCACACACAACATAAAATCACGCAAACTACACTAACAAAATCCAATTTACAGAAGTATAACAGAAACCCCTTTCTAATGGCAGCTAATGAAGGTTGGCATGATCTTTTTAATGTTTAAAATGAGTAATGGTTTACATTACTGAACTGCAAAACTATACTGCTGACTCTTAATGACTTTCTTGACTGTTAAAAGATTTCCCTCACATTCTCCAAATGCCTGAAATTATAGAAAAAGAAACATCTAAAATACTAAGATTATATTAAAAACTACACCTGGAGAAAACGTTTTCAGTAGTCCTAAAACCACTATGTTATGCAAATGAAACAATTTTATTTTAAAAAAATCTCAGGCCGGGCACAGTGGCTTGGGCCTGTAATCCCCAGCACTTTGAGAGGCCAAGGCGGGCAGATCAGGAGGTAAAGAGATTGAGACAATCCTGGCCAACATGGTGAAATCCCATCTCTACTAAAAATGCAAAAATTAGCTGGGCATGGTGGTGCACACCTGTAGTCCCACTACTTGGGAAGCTGAGGCAGGAGAATTGCTTGAACCCAGGATGCAGAGGTTACAGTGAGCCAAGATTGCGCCACTGCATGCCAGCAACCTGGGGGGGGAAAAAAAATCTCATGAAGAGAAATTATTTCATGAACCAAAGTATCTAAATGGAGATATAAAAAATGCTGTAATTTTTTAAAGTTTCTCTATTAAATAAAATATTTTTTTCCAAATTACTTTTCTTATACAGTTGTGAAATTATTATTTGCAGGTATTGCTTTTCAGTCCTATTGTGGATATTTCTTTTCCATGAAACAACAATGTAATAACATTACTCTTGCCTGAAGTATTAACAGCTCAAAAGTAATTTTTCTGCTTTAATTTTTTTCCGCTAGTTTTTGGGATGTCATTGCTCTTCCATTCTCAGTAAGTGTCATGTTTGATTGAATGCATTTTCATAAACTCTTTTAGCCTTTGTTAAGTGTGCATCTTTATTTTAGAGGCTAAATTACACCAAAAAGATTTAATACACATTTTAAATCCAGGGCACTCTTAAGAGAAATACTTTGATGCCAAGATAGTAGCGTTCTGATTGAAAATTGATACTTAACGTTATCTACCGAGTAAGTACTCAAGAACATTTTCTTTCATAAGATAATGTAAAAAGAAAAGGAAACCACATTAGCAAAAGTGTGCCTGAATTTTAAAACCACCCTGTACAGTGTGAATCAAGTTACTAATTGCCTAATATGATATACAGTCTGATACGAGAAATGCTGGCAATCTCAACCATAAAACTGATGTCATTAAACCATTATAAGCAGAACACTGTGCATCTTTGTCCTATTAATATACATAATTAGAGTCCTTTTGTTCATTTCATGGCAATTATAATATTTTTTCAATTGCACCAGCCAGATCATTTGCATTTCTTTACATTCTGTAGTATCAGTTCACTAGATGTGTTAATAAAGAATAGTTAAATATGAGGTGACAAGAGGATCAACAAATGCAACAAATGACTGTATTTTGCTATCATTTGGGGAAAACTGTTCAAGGTATTAGAAAGAACTAGGCCAGATGGTGAAGTGTTTTATCAGAGTTTAAATTACATTGAGGTAGTTTGATATATAGAGTAATACCTGCTAAAATGATAGAAACAAAAATCACAACAAAATCACATCTAACCTCAGAAATATTTGCCTGTCCTAGGGTTGAGTATTGTTCCAAATGTATTGCTTTCTGCTGTGATAATTTTGGGAAAGAGATAGAGGTTTACATGTCATCATTTCACTTTGAATTAGATTGATAGTTTGTTCCATCAGGATTGGCAGCAGCAGCAGAATTTGCCAGTATTATATTCTAAGATTTAAAAAATGACTCTAGAGAGATTATGAGGCAGATACAAAATTATACATCTTAGAGTGAATGACTCCTCTGCTAAATTTTTACTGGAAATATCTTTTTGACTGGTATGCTCTTAGGTCCATCTGACTTTCATCTAATAACTCTATTAATTGTTTATATGAATTTTTTTCATCTAATAAGCAGATAGAAATTCGATTTTGAGAAAATCTCACCCACCTCAAAATCCTTACTCTTCCTCCAATTATATTTTACTGGATTGAACTTCAAAGAGGAGTCTTGGATGCATCATAGTGAATATGTATAATATCAAGAAAATGGATTTAATTAGGCAGAACAAGTAAAAAGTAAACATGGAGATTTTCAAATTGATAAAATTTTCCTGATATTGATTGATTTATTTTTTATGGTTAAACAGTATGCCATTGTGCACATAAATAACACATTTTCCATATTCATTCTTCTGCTGATAGACACTTGGATTGCCTCAAAATCTTAGCTATTATAAACAATGCTGCAACAAACATAGGAATGCAGATATCTTTTTGATATACTAATTTTCTTTCTTTTGGATATATACCCACAGGGAGATTGCTGGATCATATGGTAGCTCAGTTTTTAGTTATCTGAGCAACCTCCAAACTGTTCTCCACAGTGGTTGTACTAATTTACATTCCCACCAACAGTGTACAAGGGTTCCCTTTTCTCCACATCGTTGCCAACATTTGTTATTGCCTGTCTTTTGGATATAAACCATTTTAGCTGGGGTGAGATGTTATCTCATTTTAGCTTTCATTTGCATTGTTCTGATGATTAATGATGTTGAGCGCATTTTCATATGCCTGCTTGCCATTTATATGCTGTCTTTTCAGAAATATCTAGTCAAAGTTAGCTCTTGGATGAAATGTTTTGTAAATATTTATTAGATCCATTTGTTCTATAGTACTGATGAAGTCAAACTTTTCTTTGCTGATTTTCTGTACGGAAGATCTGTCCAATGCTGAAAGTGGCATGTTGAAGTCTCCAGTTACTATTGTATTGGGGCCTATCTCTCTCTTTAGCTGTAACAATATTTCCTTTATATATCTGGGTGCTCTAATATATATATCTGGGTGTGTCTACATTTAAAATTGTTATATCTTCTTGCTGAATTGACCTCTTTATAATTATAAATATAGAATGACCTTCTTTGTTTCTTATAGTTTTTGTCTTAAAATCTATTTTGTCTGATATAAGTACAGCTTTTTTGTTTGTTTGTTTCCATTGGCATGGAATATCTTTTTCCATCCCTTTATTTTCAGTCTATGTGTGTCTTTATAGGTGAAGTGGGTTTCTTGTAGGCAAAAAATCCATGGGTCTTGTTTTTTCATCCACTCAGCCAGTCTATGTCTTTTTATTGGAGAGTTTAGTCCGTGTACATTCACTGTTGTTATTGAGAGGAAAACACTCCTGTTATTTTGTCATTTGTTTCTGGTTGTCTTATAGTCTTTTCTTCATTCTTTCCTTTCTTCCTGTCTTCCTCTAGTGAAGGTGATTTTCTCTGGTTTTATGATTTAGTTTCTTGCTTTTTGTTTTTTGTATATCCATTGTATGTTTTTTTGTTTTGATGGCATCATGAGGCTTGCAAATACTATTTTATAACTCATCATTTTAATCTGATAGCAACTTAACACTATTTGCATAAACAAACTAATCAGCAAAAATAAAACTAATGAAAACTCTATGCCTTAACTTCATCCCCCTGCTTTTTAACTTTTTGTTGTTTCTACTTATGTGTTATTGTACTGACTATGTCTTGAATAGTTGTTGTAGTTATTATTTTGATTGGTTTATCATTTAGTCTTTCTACTTAAGAGTAGTTTACACATCAGAGTTGCAGTGTTACAATATTCTGTGTTTCTCTGTGGACTTATGATTACTAGTGAGTTTTATACCTTCAGGTGATTATTTATTGCTCATCAATGTCCTTTTCTTTCTTGTAGCACAGGTCTAGTGTTAATGAAATCTCTCAGCTTTTGTTTGCCTGGGAAAGTCTTTATTTCTCTTTCATGTTTGAAGGAAATTTTTGTCAGATATACTACTCTAGGGTAAAACTTTTTTCCTTCAGCACTTTAAATATGTCATGCCACTCTGTCCTGGCCTGTAACAATTTCTGCTTGGTTCTTTTGTTTTTTTTTCCATACTACAGTGAACACTTGGAGATGCATTTTATTTTTTTATTTTTATTTTTGACTTATAATGCCATAGGTTAGTTTTATTTATGTTTGGGCTACATGTAATTAGAATCATACATTATTTATTCTTTCAGGTATGGCTTTCTTCTTTATTTTCTAAAAAATTATTTCTTTATTTTATTTTTTATTTTCTGTCCCAGGATGTGCAGGTTTGCTACATAGGTAACCATGTGCCATGGTGGTTTGCTGTACCTACTGAGGTTCTTTCTTAATCATTTCAATATCTTTGTTGAATTTATCTCATAGAATTCTTAATTTCTTCTCTGTGTTATTCTGAATTCATTTGAGTTTCCTCAACACATCTCTTCTGAATTCCTTGTCTGAATGGTCACATATCTCTGTTTCTCCAGGACTGGTCCCTGATGCCTTATTTAGTTCATGTGGTGAGGTCTTATTTTCCTGGATGATGTTGATGCTAGTAGATATTCTTCAGTGTCTGGGGATTAAAGAGTTAGGTATTGAGAAAAGAGGCAAGATGTCCAATTAAAGGCAGTTATTGTGTGTGGCACTCATGGAGAGAAACAAAAGGGATGAGTGAATATAACACCTTTAACTGAAATATTCAGGTACTTGTGTTGGGAATAATGAGGAAAACAACTCGACTCATGGAGAATGAAGAAACGCAGGGCAGGGTGATGGCACACCTGGGAGCAACACGAAGCCAAGAGAACCCCCACCCCTAGACAAGCGAAGCAGTGAGTGAATGTGCGATCCTGGGAAACCACACTACTCTCATGGATCTTTGCAACTCTTGGATTGGGAGATCCCCTCATAAGCCCACACCACCAGGAACTTGGGTCCAACACACAGAGCTGTGTGAGACCCAGGAACTTTATATACTCTGGCCCCAAGATCCCCAACAGAGGTGACTAAAACTTAGGCAAGGTGGGAGGTCTATACATATCCTTGGGAAGGGGGCTGAATCCAGGGGGCTGAGCAGTGTCTCTCTGCAGGCCCCAATTCCATGGCATCTCACAAGATAAGACCTGCTGGCTTGGAATGCCAACCAGTCACTGGCAACAGGGCAGAGCCTACCTGAGATGGGATGGGGCCCCTGGGGTCAGGGGCAGCCTTGTCAGCTTGGCTGTTTGGTTGATTCAGACAATCCAGCCTATGGGCTTTGGAGAGTCCAAACAGTCCAGATGAGGAAGGGTCCTCTCAGCACAACACAGTTGCTTTGCCAGACTATAGCTAGACTGCTTCACTGAGCTGGATCTCGATTCACTCCTCCTCACTGGGTGGGACCTCCCAGCTGGGGTCTCCAGCTACCTCCACCCACATGTATTCTATGGACAGAACTCTGATGGAGTGCCCAGGGAGAGGGGTGAGCTGCCATCTTGGCTGTTTGAATGACTCAGCCATTCCAGCTTGTGGTCTTTGGAGAGTCCAAGCTGACCAGGGCAGAGGTGGTTCACTAGCATGGCACAGCTGTTTTGTCAAGGTGTGGCCAGACTGCTTCTATAAACGGGACCCAGATTCATTCCTCCTCACTGGGTGAATCCTTCAAGCTGGGGCCTCAGGCCACTATTGCCCATGTTCTATGGCCAACAGAGTTCTAATTTCTTCCTGGGATGAAGTCCCTGGGGAGGAGAGCAGGCCACCACCTTTACCGTTTGGGCATCTCAGCTGGTCCCACCTTTGGGCCTTGGAGAACCCAAGCCAACTGGGGGCTGAAGGGATCCCCAACACAGCAGAGCCTCTCTACCAAAATGCAACCCGACTGCTTCTTTAAGCAAGTCCCTGATCCTGTTCCCCTTGACTGAGTGAGACCTCCCAACTGAGATCTCCAGCTACCTCCTACAGGCACATTCAGGTGGGCAAGAGGTCAGTACCCCTTGGGACAGAGCTCCTAGAGGAAGAGGTAGCCTGCCATCTTTGCTTTTTTGCAGCCTTCACTGATGATATCTCCAAATACTGGAGAAACCAAGGCAACTAGGTACTGGAGTGCACCCTCAGCAAAATGCAGCAGCCCCACAGAAGAGTGGCTAGACTGTTAAAAGAAAAACAAACAAACAACAACAACAACAACACACACACACACACACACACACACACACCCCATCCAGAGGTCAGCACCCTCAATGATTGAAGGTAGATAAACCCACAAATATGAGAAAGAATCACCTCAAAAATGCTGAAAACTAAAACAGCCAGAGTGCCCCCTTGCTCTAAGTAATTGCAACACATCTCCAGCAAGGGTTCAGAATTGGGCTCAGGCTGAGATGGCTGACATGACAGAAGTAAGCTTCAGAATGTGGATAAAAATGAAATTCGCTGAGCTAAAAAAGTACATTGTAACACAATGCAAAGAAGCTAAAAATAATGATAAAACAATGCAGGAACTGACAGCCAAAATAGCCAGTATGGAAAGGAACATAACCAGTCTGATAGAGCTGAAAAACATACTACAAGAACTTCACAATGCAATCACAAGTATTAATAGCAGAATAGAGTAAGTGAAGGAAAGAATCTCAGAGCTTGAAGATTGTCTTTCTGAAAGAAGAGAGTCAGACAAGAATAGAAAAACAAAGAATAAAAAGGAAGAAACAAAGTCTCTGAAAAATATGGGATTACATAAAAAGACCAGCTCTACAACTGATTGGGGTACCTGAAAGAGATGGAGAGAATGAAACCTATATAGAAAACGTGTTTCAGGATGTCATCCAGAAGAACTTCCCCAATCTTGCTAGACAGGGCAAGATTCAAATTCAGGAAATGTAGAGAACCCCAGAAAGATACTCCATGAGAAGATCATCCTGAAGACAAATAATTATCAGATTCTCCAAGGTCAAAATGAAAGAAAAAAAAGGTTAAGGGCAGTCAGAGAGAAAGGCCAGGTGACCTATAAAGTGAAGCCAATCAGACTAACAGTGGATCTCTCAGTAGAAACCCAACAAGCCAGAAGAGATTGGGAGCTAATATTCAACATTCTTAAATACAAGAATTTCCAACCCAGAATTTCATATTTGGCTAAACTAAGCCTCATAAGTGAAGGTGAACTAAGATCATTTTCAAACAAGCAAATGCTGAGGAAATTCATTAAAGCTAGACTTGCTTTGCAAGAGCTCCTAAAGGACACACTAAACATGGAAAGAAAAAACTGTTACCAGCCACTATAAAAACACACTGAAGTAAACAGGCCATTGACACTATGAAGCAACCACATAAAACAAGTCCGTAAAATAATCAGCTAGCATCATGACTATAGGATTAAATCCACACATAACATACTAACCTTAAATGTAAATGGGCTAAATGCCCCAATTAAAAGACACAGAATGGAAGCTGGATAAAGAACCAAGACCCATCAGTACGCTGTCTTCAAGATACCCATCTCACATGCAAAGACACACATAGGCTGAAAATAAAGGGATGAAGAAAAGTTTACCAAGCAAATGGAAAACAGAAAAATGTGGAGATTGCAATCCTAGTTTCTGACAAAACAGACTTTAAATCAGCAAAGACTGAAAAAGACAAAGAAGGGCATTACGTAATGGTAAACAGTTCAATTCAAAAAGAAGAGCTAAGTGTCCTAAATATCTGTGCACCCAACACAGTCACTCTCAGGTTCAGAGAGCAAGTTCTCAGAGACCTTCAAAGAGACTTAGACTCACACCATATGGGAAACTTTAACACCCCACTGCTAATATTATACAGATCTCTGAGACAGAAAATTAACAGATATTCAGGAGCTGAACTCAGCTTTGGATCAAGTGGACCTGATAGATATCTACAGAGCTTTCTACCCCAAAACAACAGAATATAAGTTCTTCTCATTACCATCCAGCACTTGCTGTAAAATTGATCACATAATTGGAAGTAAAACATTTCTCAGCAAATGCAAAATTACTGAAATCATAAGAAACATTCCCTTGGACCACAGTGCAATCAAATTAGAACTCAAGATTAAGAAATTAACTCAAAACCATACAACTACATGGAAATTAAATAAGCTTCTCCTGAATTACTTTTGGGTAAATAAGGAAATTAAGGCAGAAATAAAGAGATTCTTCAAAACTAATGAGAACAAAAATACAATGCACTAGAATCCTGGGATACAGTTAACACAGTGTTAAGAAAGAAATTTATAGCACTAAATGCCCACATCAAAAAGTTAATAAAATTTCAAGTTAACAAAATAACATTCCAAATAATAGAACTAGAGAACCAAGAGCAAAGAAACCCCAAAGCTAGCAGAAGACAAGGAATAACCAAGATCACAGCTAAGCTGAAGGAGATAGAGACACTAAAAACCCTTTAAAAAAGTTGAGAAATCAAGGACCAGGTTTTTTGAAGAAAACAATAAAATAGATCACTAGCTGGACTAATAAAAAAGAAAAGAGAGAATATTCAAATCAACAGACTCAGAAATGATAGGGGGGATATTACCACTGACCCCATAGAAATACAAACAACCACCAGAGAATACTATAAACACCTCTATGTAAATAAGCTAGAAAATCTAAAAGAAATAGATAAATTCCTAGACACATATACCCTCCTGAAGACTGAATCAGGAAGAAGTTGAATCCCTGAATAGACCAGTAATGAGTTCTGAAATTGAGGTAGTAATAAATAGCCTACTAGGCCAAAAAAAAAAAAAAAAATGCAGAACCAGACAGATAAACATCTGAATTCTACCACAGGTACAAAGAAGAGCTGGTATCATGTCTGCTGAAACTATTCCAAATAATTGAAAAAGAGGGACTCATCTCTAACTCATTCTCGGCATAACCTTGATACCAAAACCTGGCAGAGATATAATCAAAAAAAAAAAAAAGAAAAAAGAAGCTTTAGGCCAATATTCTTGATGAACATTGATGCAAAAATCCTCAATCAAATCCTGGGAAACTGAATACAGCAGCCCATCAAAAAGCTTCTTGACCTACAAGTAGGCTTCACTCCTGGAATGCAAGACTGGTTCAACATATACAAGTCAATAAATGTGATTCGTCACATTAATAGAACTAAAGACAAAAACCACATAATTATCTCAATAGATGCAGAAAAAAAACCTTCAATAAAATTCAGCATCCCTTAATGTTAAAAATTCTCAATATACTGGTTGTTAAAGGAATATATCTCAAAATAATAAGAGCTATATATGACAAACCCACATCCAATATCATACTGAATGGGCAAAAGCTAGAAGCATTCCCCTTGAAAACCGACACGACAAAGTTGCCCTCTCACTAATCCTATTCAATATAGTATTGGAAGTTCTGCCACGGATAATCAGGCAAAAGAAATAAATAAACAGTTCTCAAATAAAAAGAGAGAAGGTCAAACTATTCCTGTTTCCAGAAGACAAGATTCTGTATCTAGAAAATCCCATTGTCTGAGCCCAAAAAGTCTCAGGATACAAAATCAATGTGCAAAAATCACTAGCATTTCTATACACCAGCAACAGGCAAGCCAAGGGTCAAATCACACATGAACTCCCATTCACAACTGAAACAACAAGAATAAAATTCCTAGGGATACAGCTAACAAGGGAAGTGAAGGACCTCCTCAAGGAGAATGCAAACCACTGCTCAAAGAAATCAGAAATGACACCAAAAAATGGAAAAACATTCCATGCTCATGGATAGGAAGAATTAATATCATGAAAATAACCATACTGCCCCAAGCAATTTATAGATTCAATGTTATTCCTATTAAACTACCATTGGCATTCTTCACAGATTTAGGAAAAAACTATTTTAAAATTCGTATAGAACCAAAAAAGAGGCCTAATACCCAAGACAATTATAAGCAAAAAGAACAAAGCTGGAGGCATTACACTACCTGACTTCAAACTATACTTCAGGGCTACAGTAGCTAAAACAGTGTGACACTGGTATAAGAATAGACACATAAATCAATGGAACAGAATAGAGAACCCAGAAATAAGACTGCACACCAACAACCAACAACCATCTGATGTTTGACACACCCGACAGAAACAAGCAGTGGGGAAAGGATTTCCTATTTAATAAATGGTGCTGGGAGAACTGGCCAGCCATATGCAGAAAGTTGAAACTGAACCCCTTTCTTACACCATATATTACACAAAAATCAACTCAAGATGCATTAAAGACTTAAATGTAAAACCCAAAAACACAAAAACCCTAGAAAAAAACCTAGGCAATACCATTTGGGACATAGGTGTGGGCAAAAGTTACATGACAAAGACACCAAAAGCAATTGCAACAAAAGCAAAAATTGATAAATGGGATCTAATTAAAGAGCTTCTGCACAGCAAAATAAACTATCAACAGAGTAAGTAGACAACCTACAGAATGGGAGAAAACATTTGCAATCTGTCCATCTGACAAAGGTCTAATATCCAGCATCTATAAGGAAATTAAATTTCTAAGAAAAAAATAACATTAAAAATGTAAGAAAAGGACATGAACAGACCTGCTTCTCAAAAGGAGTGAAGACATCACTCCCTTGGCTGCCCCAGCTTGTGTCTCAGAATGTCACGTGACCCCTAAGTACACTGCCTCTGGGCCTAGTTCAGCATTAGGACTCGCCTAAGTCTTGCAGTCCTTATGGCCTAGACTGCCTTTCCAGTTTACTTGGAGACAGAGCATTGTAGCCCTTTGTGGTGAAGTTTGTGAGCACTCAAGTTCGGGCCTCTGGGATTCGTGATTCCCTTCTGGCTAGGGCTGATTTAAATGCTCCCTCTGTGGGCAGGTGTCAGCTGAGTTTGGTCTGGTTTTCCTTTCTGCTCTAACAGAACAGCACTGAGTTCAACGCCTCCCAATTGCTGTGTTCTCCCTACCCTGGCACCCAGTGAGGCTCTCTGCACTTTGCTGCCACTTCTGGGGGTTGGGGAGAGGTGGCATCAGTGATTCAGGACTGTTTTTTCTATCTCTTCTGTGCCTCTTTCAGTGATATGCAGTTGAAACTAAGTACTTTGAGTGTTCATCTGATGTTTGTTTTTTATGAAAGTGTTTTTTTTTTTTTTTCTATGTTGATAGTTGTTAACTTTGTGTCCTTGCAGGGGGAACAATTGGTGAAGCTTTCTATCCCACCATCTTGATCCCTGCCTGGTATTGACTTACATCAAAATGTTTTTCTTTACATTTGTTTCTACCTCAGACACCTCAATGTTCTTAGAGTGCCCAGTAAGCATTCTCTCCTCCTCAACACCACCACTGGGGTTTAACATTATCAATGTTATTCCAGTATTTATTGGTACAGGAGCAAATTAATCTGATAATATATTTATACTGAGTTATAAAGGACTGGATATGTTATACTTGCCAAAATTGTAATTAAATAATAGATTTTCAAAAGATCTAGAGAGAAGACTAATTAAAAGGAGAAAAAGATTACTAACAGTGGAGGAATTCTGTGGACCTTGGGAGCCAAATAGCAGTCATTTAATTCCATTATGCAGTCAGCATTACTCTGCTTATGCATAAAACTTGTGTTGATATACCCTCTCTTTGAAAAAGTTTGATCAGTATATATAGTAATTGGTATTTTCAGTAATAACGCATAAACTTGAGTTTAAAGGTAATTATTGCATTGCCACATCATTATTTCTTCTGAATCTTTACAAATTAGTTTCCAGAATAATGAACTTTTTCCTTTCATGTATGTTCTTTTCTCTCCTATAATCCAAACGCAAATTTCTTTCTTTCTGTTTATAAGCTGTAGTTAATTTCCTCAAGGCATTGGGTAGAATACATAGTAAATTATCCGTGTATGGGGGAAAGTAAGGGAAGAGAAAAAGAGATACTGCTTGGTAATCCAGGGAATTCTGGATCTTACCCAAGACTACCAAGACGTTACCTCTACAAGTTTGCAAGAGTCGTAGCATTGCTGGGCTTGGGCTTCCTCCTAATGCAGACTCAGTTGTAGTGACTAAAGACTTAGATCACAACACTCAATTTTCATTGAATATTCGGGAAACCTTAAAAGGTCAATCACAAACAAGCCAAGACTGTGAAGATTACAAAAAACACCTAACTCTTCAATATCTAGATATTGATAAACATCCACAAGCATCAGGGCCATTTAGGAAAACATGACCTCAACAAATAAGCTAATTAAAGCTCCAGGGACCAATTTTATAGTGACAGAGATATGTGACTTTTCATACAGATAATTCAAAATAGCTGTTTTAAGGAAGCGCAAAAAAATTCAAAATAACAGAGAAAGAATTCCGAATCCTATCAGATAAATGTAACAGACATTGAAATAATTTTTTAAAAATCAAGCAGAAATTCTAGAACTGAAAAATGGAACTGGCATACTGAATAATGCATCAGAATCTCAACAGCAGAATCGATCAGCAGAAGAAAGAATTAGTGAGCTTGAAGATAGGCTATTTGAAAATTCAAAGAGGAGACAAAAGAAAGAATAAAAAGAATGAAGCACACCAACTTGTTAATAAATGTGCAAATAAATTGTGTTCAATGGAGGGTCAGTTGGTTTCCCTCACTCTCATCCTCCATGTACTCCCATGGAATAAAGCCAGTTTTGAGTTATTTTATTTTAACATTCTTTTATTTCATGTACATTTCTGGGTCTTTGATTTCTCCTTTGAACTGGTTGTGACATCTTACCAGTTTACCTTATTCTACTAATGAGTTAAATACACTTTTGACCTTTGGTATTTGTATAATGGACATGCAGCATGTTTGTTTTTTTTGTTTGTTGTTGTTTGTTTTTTGAGACACAGTGTTACTCTGTCACCCAGGCTGGGATGCAATGGCATAACCTCATCTCATTGCAACCTCTGCTTACCAGGCTCCAGTGATCCTCCCACCTTAGCCTCCAGAGTAGCTGGGATTACAGGTGTACGCAATGATGCCCAGCTAATTTTTGAGTATTTGTAGAGATGGGGTCTTGCCATGTTTCCCAGTCTGGTCTCGAACTCCTGAGCTCAAGCCATCTGCCCGCCTCGGCCTCCCTAAGTGCTGGGATTACAGGTGTGAGCAACTGTGCCTGGCCAGACATGCAGGTCTTTTAAGATATGTCACTTATTGCAAAAGCACACAGAGCATCTTCTTGTGTAAGAAATAGTAACAGTCTCATATTGGTTGGGTCACATTACAAAAGCAGGTATAAATTGAAGTTAATTATAGTAAATTACATTACTTGTAATAGATCTCTCTTCATATTTCTTGTTTGGTACTTCATAAGGTGAGTATTCCCTGGTTTTAAGAATAAAAACTAAATACTAAACTAAGAAGGAGTTTTTTTTTTTTTTTTTAATTACCATGATGTCTGATGAAGTAATGTGTTCTCACTGTATCTTATATCTTTGTATGAAGAAATAAGATATTCAATTTAATTCAAATAAACTGAATTCAACTCAAATCAACATTCCTCTGCCGGTGTTCTACAGGTGTTGCAAAGATGCTTTAAATTAAAAAAAATAAAATTATTCTTTTCATCCACATTAGGTATGTTTTGTGTAGTTTTTAGAGATTTTTATGAAAAATTATTTCAGAATTGCAATGTACTTTTCAGACTTGTATATAAGCAATAACCAGTAATCAATTATTAGCATTTCTCTTGGGCAGTGTCTTCTTATAAAAAAGAGAATAGTTTTTTTTACCTCTGGTCTTACTCAGACATAGATACTTTTCAGCTACTTATGCCAGTCCCTTAGCCTTCATTAGCACCAAATTGTTATTCACAATGAAGAGAAAATATCTACCAATGGAAAACATGTTGATATAGTGAAATGATCCATTCTAGCTATTAAATTCTGGAAGATAAGACTAAATATACAGGTATCTAATTTGAGGAGATATTTTCATGCTCAATTGCAACTGTTTGAAAATGTTTTAAGGAAGTACTTATATTTGTAATTACCTTGAGTGAATATAAATGAACAAATACTTTCAAAAGACTTACGCCATTAGACAATTTCCGATGACTTCATTTTTTTTAAGAAAAGCGTACGGTTTTGCATATCTAATGCTCTGGCACCTTGAAATGGAAGGCATCAAATATTAGTCACCTCTAGTTGCTGTAATGAAATACCACATGAATTTCTTGTAAATAATAGAAATTTATTTTCTTGTCGTTCTGGAGGCTGGTTACAGGAGTAAGTTCTTCAGTTGTGTTTTGTGAGATTTTGGTGCACCCATTACCCAAGCAGTATACACTGCACCATATTCGTGTATATTTATCGCTAGTCCCCCTCCCACCTTTCCCCCCAAGTCCCCAAAGTCCATTGTATCTTTTTTGTTTGTTTGTTTGTTTGTTTTGGAGGCAGATTCTCACTCTGTGGCCAGGCTGGAGTGCAGTAGCGCGATCTCTGCTCATTGCAACCTCTACCTCCCAGGTTCAAGCGATTCTCCTGCCTCAGCCTCCCGTGCACCACCATGCCCAGATAATTTTTGTATTTTTAGTGGGGGCGGGGTATCACCATGTTGGCCAGGATGGTCTCGATCTCTAGACCTTGTGATCTGCCCGCCTCGGCCTCTCAAAGTGTTGGGATTACAGGCGTGAGCCACCGCGCCCAGCCCATTGTATCTTTCTTAGGCCTTTGCGTCCTCATAGCTTAGCTCCCACGTATTAGTGAGAATATACGATGTTTGGTTTTCCATTCCTGAGTTACTTCACTTAGAATAATAGTCTCCGATTTCATCCAGGTCACTGCAAATGCTGTTAATTCATTCCTTTTATGGCTGAGTAGTATTCCATCGTATATATATACCACAGTTTCTTTATCCACTCGTTGATTGATGGGCATTTGGGTTGGAACACTTCTCCACTGCTGGTGGGAATGTAAATTAGTGCAGCTACTATTGGAAAAACAGTGTGGAGATTTGTTAAAGAACTAAAAGTAAAACTACCATTTGATCCTGCAATCCCACTACTGGGTATCTACCAAGAAGAAAAGAAGTCATTATTCGAAAAAGACACTTGCACATGCATGTTTATAGCAGCGCAATTCACAATTGTAATTGGATTTCTTTAAGTGTGTCTTTTTCAGTATCTCTCATGTTTCTGGTATAGATGCTATATATGTTAATCTTGTTCCTGAGGTCTGATTTTATTTTTTGTTATCAAAGTAGGAATCAAATAGTTTTGTAGTACATATAAATTAAAGAGAAAGTTCACATAAGTATATTTGCCAATCATCTCAAAATGCTATATTCTCCTTTGCAGTTTTGAAAATAATTCAGGGTTTTCTCTTCCTCATTGCTTTCCCACCAATTGACAGTATTATCTTCTTAGTCATTTTCCTGACCTTTGAAATTACTCCTTAGAGGTCTTCTAAAAAATTTTATGGGCTCTGCTGCTTTTTGGTGGCTTCATTGTATCATTTATTCTATTATTG
The DNA here is from genome assembly GCF_003255815.1 of Theropithecus gelada. NCBI lineage: Eukaryota > Metazoa > Chordata > Mammalia > Primates > Cercopithecidae > Theropithecus > Theropithecus gelada. The sequence continues at coordinate 106,757,383 of NC_037668.1, forward strand.
GGACAACTTACAAAAGAAAGCACATAAATTGACCCATATACATATCCTACCACTGGGGAGTTTCTATGCAAATGTTATTTATTGGGAGCTATTACTAAGAACTGTAAGAAAAATAGTTGGTATTGATGCAGCTAGTATGGTTCCTGTAATTATCATACTCAGCCACATAAATCATAGCTATATGTAGCCAAAGATCCATGAACAAAACTTCCAGTAACATCATCATAATTCAAAAGGCAGAGTTTTGAAGCCAGACAGACTTGAATTTAAATTCTAGCTTTACTACACATGAATTTAACCTTGTGGAAGCTTAACCTATCTAAACTCCTGTTTCTTCATTGGTAGCTGATAAAACTAAGGATCATGGATATAACCACCTAGTAGTGTTGCCTAAGAAACTGTTAGAATTCCATAAATTGTTAGTATTAATGAGTTTTTGTTGCACATGTGTTAGGCTAGGCTACTCCTTGACTTTCATAGAGGTAAGGATTGTGACACAAATTCTAAATTCTAGATAGGCATGACTTTGTAGCAAGTATTAAAATAGTAAATATTTTACTTTTATAAGATAAATGTAAACCTTTTAAAAGTTTCATTACATTTGTATTTATGAAATACCATCCTATATCAACTATAGAGAGAAGATTGCAAGAAGGCAATAGTGGCAGCAGAGGCTCCAGTTAGGAGGCTACTAGTCCAAATACACTGTGATGAAAACTTGCAAAAGGTGCTGATGGGGTAATGTAGATAAATTTTAGAATTATTTATAAAATAATTTTATTTATAATTTTTAATCTATTATTTTAATTTTAATCTATAATTTATAATCTATAATTTATAAAATTATTTTATAAATAATGGAGGTATTTATAAAATAATAAAATAATTAAATAATATTCAGTCATAGGAGATAGGGTAATAGAGTGTAGATTCAAAGATAACTCTGAAGTTTTTCACTAAAGCAACATTTGACTGTGCTATCATTTACTAAGAAAGAAAACAATAGAGTAAAATCAGGTTTGAGGATGAAGTGAATTTATTCCTTTTTGATTGATACACAATTGATATGTAATAAAACCCACAAGTGTTAAGAGTTCGGTTTGATGTGCTTGATTATTTTAGGTACTGGTGTTATCACAACACAAGACAACAGATAGAACATTCTCAATAAATTTTTTCATGTCTCTTTCCAGTCAGTTTCAAGCCTTCTTTCCAGGCAAGAATTTTCTCACTTTGCCATTCTAGTAGTGTGAAAAGATAGCCCTTTTTTCTATTTGTTTTAATTTGTATTTCCCTGATCACAAATGATGAGTGTCTTTTCATGTGCTATTTTCCATTTGAATATCTTATTTTGGGAATTGTCTATCGAAATAATTTATCTATTCAAACTTGAATTAATCATCTTTTGTTTGCTGTAGGAGTATTTATACATTCTAGATATAAATGTTTTGTCATATCTATTTCTTGTGAATATTTTTTCCAGTCTGTGGCTTATCCATTTTTAAAATGGAATGTTTGCATGGGCAGACATTCTTCAGTTAATCAATTGTGCTTATTTTAACATCTGTGGTTTTTTATCTGTTCTGATAAAAGAAACTTGCCTGTTCCAAGGCTATGAAGACATTATAGTATGATTTTTTTGGAAGTTTTCTGGTTCTGGGTTTTTAATTTAGGCCTATACTATGGTTTGAATGTGTTTCCCAAAGTTCCTGTGCTGAAAACTTAATCCCCAATGCAACGGTGTTCACATGTGGACCTTTAAGAAATGATTGGGTCATGAAGGCAGAGATGAATTAATGCTGTTATCATGGGAGTGAATTCCTGATAAAAGGACAAGTTCGGCTCCTTCCCCCAGCCTCTACTTCTCTTGAATGTGTGCACATTTGGCTCCCTCCCCCAGCCTCTACTTCTCTTGCATGTGTGCACATGCCAGTGCTCTCTTGCCCTTTCACCTTCTGCCATGAGATGATGCAAAAATGGGAAGAAGGCTCTCACAAGATGTGAGCCCCTCGACCTTGGACTTCCCAGCCTCCAGAATGATAAGAAATATATTTATGTACTTTACAAATTGCCCAATGTCAGGTATTCCATAATAGCAGCACAAAAAGAACTGATAGCCTATAATTTACTTTTAACTTACTGTTTTGTATAGTGTGAAACAGGAGTTTAGTTTCATATTTTTCTTATGAATATTTTTAGTTGTTTCATCAACATCAATCAAAAAGAAAAAGAAAACACCATTTCTTACCCAATTTACTTAGCAATGGACTAGAAATGTGTGTCTATTTCTGGACTCTTTTTTCTGCTCATTGATTGCTTTGTCCATCTTATGCCAGTATCACACTGTCACAATTATTATAGCTGTATTGTAAGTTTTGAAATCAATTTGTCTAACTCTAACTCTCTTCAAATTTTTTAAAGATGATTTTCGATATTCTAGGTCTTTGCTTTTCCATATGAACTTTATAATCTTTTTACCAATTTCTACTAGAAACCTACTTGAATTTTGTGAAAGATCATATTGAATCCATAAGACAATTTTGAAATTAACACCTAAAAATACTGAGCTTTCCAACTTATAATCATGGCAAATCTGTATCTTTTTTTAAGTCTTAAGTAATTTCTTTAGGCAATGTTATTTTTTTTAATATAAAGATTGTATATATATTTTGTTGGGTTTAACTGTAATATTTAATTTTA